>NC_056744.1:366869242-367041742 GCF_019279795.1 Protopterus annectens | reverse complement strand
CCCATTTCAACCAACAGAGACAGTTGGAAAGGGCAGATCCGTGGTTCCAGTTGCTTGCTACTGTGAGTTGCAGAGGGAGTGGTATCTAAGACATTAGGGCTATCTGTCTGCGATGAGTAATACAAGTTTACTCATTAAGAGGAATGTACCACTTCTAGTAACTCCTAAATAGAATTAGATTTTCTTGATCAGGATGTATAGATGTCTATAGTTATGGTTCTAAATGCCTGTTTCTATACAGTGCATAGCTAAAACTGCTATATGATAAGCAGTACCCTACAAACACAGACAACTTACAATAGCAGAGAAAAATATAACAAAAGTCCAAACAAGACCACTCACCAATAGCAAGTCTGCACAATCCAAGGGTCTACAAGCAATCCTTTACTGGCTCATCTACCTATGATTTTTGACATATACCTGCTCCTACACCTTTTCCAGCATTGACATTTTCATCACTATATAAAATGATTTGAGCACTAATGTGCACATCTAAGCACACAGTGTCATTGTTTGCCTTCTTTTGTCACATGACCCACTGTGTGTGCCTCATCCACATGCCTCTTCCCTTCCACATGATTGCTTCACACGTGCCTTCACAAATTCCTCATGAACACAACATATGCAGCACTGTAAGTGGCATCATTCTATGACACTAAAAGCACATTGCGAACATTGAATACCTCGTAAGTGTAACAGGTCCTGAATATAAACTAACAAACACAGTTGTCTGTTTCTCCGTACCCACCTTTGCATGTTTTCTTATAGTGCAGTCTAACTTTTTTTTTATTTAGATATCACCAATTAAAGATGAAGAGTAGGGAGTTTAAGAGGGGTTTCCAGCCCCCAGTACAAATATAATTAAGAAAATAAAAGCAGGTAAGTGAAGTGGCTGCTGTCAAGTTAACAGTGTGTTTACATTTGCTTGCAAACTAATGCCGCTCCAGTCTTTTAAAACTGTTTAAATGATGCAGCAGCTGTTCTCTTTCTGATGCTAGGATAACATTCTGACAGCTACAAAGAAAAGTGAGGAGGGTCAAGTGATTTCCAGGGTTGCTATGTGGTGCTGCACATGTATGGTGCGCATGTATGTTGTACATGTATGGTGCACATGTATGGTGCATATGTATGGTGCACATGTATGCTTCTGGTGTACACTGCACTGACACCTTGTGGTGCAGAGTTCTGTGCAGCATGTTGCATTAAGCAGATATAATTACTGAAATGTGTCACTGTATCACACTAACATCACATGGCTTTCTCTTCACAGCTTTCACTCTTTCTTCGCACTCAAATCTTGGCACTCGTGAGGAATACATGTAAATGTTCTCTCTCTCTCTCTATCAAGCCCATTTTGACCACCACTACCATCAAAAAAACTATTTTTCAAACTTAAACCATCTCAACAACAGCTGATAGTTTTCTAGCCAAACATATAAAAATAGGCACAGAAGCATTAGCCTTTTCAGTGTCCATCCTGATCAAATGATCCATTAGTGAATTGTGTTCCATCCCTCTGCAAAAACATGCTATATTACTCCCCTGCATTAAAGGTGGAAACTCCAGTGAATTGTCTAACTACAGGCCCATAACTATGCTCTCGCCCATATCCAAAATCCTGAAAAAAATGTATTTGCACTCAAATCCTAACCTACAGTCTAGACATTGACTTATTATGTTAAACCCAACATGGATTTTCTCCATGCCACAGTATTAAGACACCTCTGCTATCCTTTGATGACTGTGAAAACCATGAATTAAATAAAGGGCATCTAGTTTCCAGCCTGTGCCTTGACCACGCCAAAGCCTTTGAAACAGTATCCCACTAACTTTTATTATAAAGACTGACCAATCTGGGCTTCATTGAAAAAAGAATAGCTTTGTTTAATAATTATATTACTGATAGAAGTCACTATGTAAAATGCAGGAGTCGGATTCACTCTTTGCCTACAAACCTTAGTTGTTAGTTGGGATATTTTGCAGACACCTTAATGGTTATAGACATCAGCTGAGTTTAAAGATGCTGTGTTTCTAGAGTATAGCCAAACAGTCCAGTTATGCTATGCTGACAAGGTCATAAAAAGGCTGAAATGTGTATGGTCACAGCTATTGGTGCTTGACTTTGTTGGCCTCAATTTGTCCATAAAGAAGTAAAAAGTCATGGACAATGGACGTCCAAAAGCCATATAGCTGAAACACTTGAGGTCCTTAAGGGTCATTTGCATATATTCCATCAACCTCTATTACAGGAGGTTTAAGGTATCACACAGTGAAAACTCTAGCTTTGCTAGGTCTCACTTTGAGGAACAGTATAAATCTTGGAGAAGCAAGGCTAAACCTGAAGGTTAAAATCATAGCGCTATGCCTAAATCGTAGTGGGAAGCATGACTCTAGTAATATAAACTAATGTGGGGTGCTACATGTATGTATTGCACATTCTCTCATTTTGCACAAAAGGTGCTACTAAATGCTACATGTATGTATTGAATTCTTCCTTTAATATAATAAATTTCTGGAGCTTGTCTTCCTTGGCCTGTGCTGAAAATTTATTTTTATTTTTTATTTTACATTTGTTAACCGGGAAAGTCTGACTGGATACATGTCCATTTTCAGCGGAGGCCGGGGGGAGAAAAGCTCCACATGTACAAAAAGATGACGGTCAATATTCATGGTTACATTAAAATATGTAACATCTTAAAATTTCAATAGGAGGTTTTATATATATATATATATATATATATATATATACATCGTTACATTGAAGTTTAAGAACCTTGTGGGTTTATAGTATTACATATGTACAACAATAGTAGTATTACATATTTACAGCAATAATAGTAAAGCATGTGAGTGTATAGAATGGCATGATACAATGATAGATGACATGAGTGACTACCCGGAGAAAACAAGGTGGTTAGTGAGAAAAAGGTGTTTAGTTAAGAGGAGAGTTCCTGGAAATTGGATGTAGAAGGTTTGAATACATATTTGTATAAAAGCTAGGATGACATGATACACAAGAGGAGGTACAGACAAGGGATTTAAAAGTTAGTGTAGGGAGTTAGAAACACAGCATTCTAAAGTTGTGTATAGGAAGTTAGGTAGTATTTAGTGAATGCTGTTCTGAAGGTTATAGAGAAGTAGTTATAATTAGGGTGGGTTTAGGTAGAAGGTTTATTCCAAATTGCATCATTTACCTTCAAAAATTGCATGTAAGTCGAGTTAGCCTTGGTCTAGACATGGACATAGCCAATGCTTGTTTAGGTGACTCTTTAGGGATGTTTTGAATTGTGGTAAGGAGGCTATAGTGGTAAGATCTGGGGGGAGTGTGTTCCATTTCTTACCAGCTGAGTTGGAGAGAAGTGATTCTCCAGCTGAGTTGTTGGCTTTGGCAGATTGAACTTGCATCTTGTTAGATGAGCGGAGAAATGGTAGGTTGCAGTAGGGGGTGATAATATTTGCCAGAATGGGTGTACTGTTAGGTTGGTAGAGGATTTTATGAATAACTACGAGTTGGTTGTACTGGAGTTGATTGGATAGCTCTAGCCAGTCCAATGTTTGAAGATTTTGACAGTGATGGGTTCTGTATGCTGTGGCTGTGGCAAATCTAGCTATATTGTTGTAGCAGCTAGCTAATTTGTTTAGGTTAGCTTTCCGTAGGTTTAGGAAAATGGGAGAGGCATAGAGAAGGGTTGAGAGAAGGTGTGTTCTAGCTATGGCTGTTCTGGTCGATGGGGTTAGAAATGGTTTAATCCTATATAGGGAGCCTAGTTTTTTGTTAACTGTTTTGATGGTTTTGTCGATATGAGTGTCAAATGTACGGTTATTATCTATTATTACACCAAGAAGTTTTGTAGATGGATCTGGAGAGATTATGGTGCCATTATTGGATGAGATTGTAATATTCGGTGATGAGATTTTTCAGGTAGGGGAGAGAAGTAGTAGTTTGGTTTTGTTGGGATTCAATAGGAGACGGTGATTATTGAAGCAGATCTCTACTTTGTTGAATGTGCTCTGGGATAGGGATTGTAGGTCTAAGGGGGTGGTGGCAGAACAGATTAGGGTAGAGTCATCTGCATACTGAATACAGGCTGCTTCAGGGATGACTTTGGGTAGGTCATTAATGAATATTGAGAAAAGGAGGGGGCCTAATATGGACCCTTGGGGGACACCAAGGGTGATTGGTAGTAGGGGGATAGATTGTCTTTCCATAATACTGCTTGTTGTCTGCCCTGCAAGTAAGATTGGAACCACTTGATTACTAGGTTGTTAAGGTTGAATGATTTGAGTGTGTCTAGGAGTAGGTGGTGATTGACCATATCAAATGCTTTGGATAGGTCGAGAAAGAGGGCAGAGGAGAGTTTGTTGTAATTATGGTTCTGATTTATTGTGTGAGAGAAGGAGAGAAGTGCTGTTGTGGTACTATGGGCAGGTCTGAATCCGTGCTGGGATGGGGCTAGGAGATTGTTCTGGATAAGGTGAGTTAGAATTTGTTTATGTATACATTTTTCCATTATTTTGGCTAAGGGAGATAGAATGGCTATAGGCCTATAGTTTGAGAGTTCTGTGGAGTTACCCCCTTTGTGAAGTGATATAATGTGGGAGATTTTCCAGATGGAGGGGACATAAGATTCATGGAGAGTATGGTTGATTAAGATGGAGATAGGGTATGATATTTCATTTGCTGCCTTTTGTAAAAATTCAGCAGGGAGTAAGTCTGCTGCTAGTGTGGTGGGTTTGAGTTTCTTAAGTAGGGATTTAATATAGTCTGTGCAGATTGGATCATATTTGAATGGGGGTACATTATCAGGTGGGGCTGAGGTGGTGTTTGCTGAGTTGGGAGGTAGGTTATTAGCTAGGGATTGCACTGTTTCTGTAAAGAAAGTATTGAAGGCATCTGCTATACTTTTAGGGGGTTGATGTAATGTAGATGAAGGTGTGGGGGTAGTGGATTTACCTGGATGGATTACTTTATTGAGACCTGACCAGAATATTTGTGGCTGGTTTTGGTGTTTTTTCTGTAAGCTGAAATAGTAGGTTTGTTTATCTAGCTTAATTGATTTTTTAGCTTCGTTTCTCAATTGTTTGTACCTAATATGATCTTGACTGGATTTTGTGGATTTCCAGGAGGTCCGTGCTGTGTCCCTAGTGGTTAGCTTTTGTTTAGTACCTTTGGTTAGCCATGGAGCTATTTTGGTTTTGGTTCTGATCTTTCTTATGGGAGCATGCCTGTCTAAGATGGCTAGGAAGTTAGTATTAAAGTGTGAGACTGCTTCGTCTAGGGGAAGTAGCTTTAGGTTGGACCAATTGCAAAATTTAAGTTCGGTCTGGGAATTGGTGAGGTTAAAGTTTTTTGTGTTTCTAAGGGTTTTAAGGGTGATTTGCTGAGGCATGTCATTCCTTTTTCTTATTATATATGCTAGGATGTGGTCGCTCATGTTCTCAGGTAGGGTGCCTGATGTATATATCTGAGATTTGTTGTTTATAAGTATCCAATCTAGGGTGCTTTCTTTATTGTGGGGCATATTGATTCTGGTGGGGGAGTTTATAATTTGGGAGAAGCCATTTAAGTTAATGTGGGTGGTTGGGGTTTTTGATGAACAGGTTTTCCAATCGATATTGAAGTCTCCTAGAATAATAGTTTCTTGGGGGTGTGTGTAGCGGATAGCCATTGGAGGGTACTTTCCATGGTCACTATATTGTCATCTGGGAGCATGTAGATACATGCTATGTTGATAGCTTTGTGTTTGGTAAGCTGGATCTTTATTAAGAGTGTTTCTGAGGTGCTAGTTATTAGGCTTTGTGGGATGGTGGTGGACGACACCTGTAAAGTTGATTTGTACATAATGGCTACTCCACCACCTTTCCTACCTTGCCGGTCAAGTCTTAAAATATTGTGGGTGGGGGGTATTATCTCATTGTCATGGGTGGTGGGTTTGAGCAAGGTTTCGGTAAGACATAATAGGTCAGGGGAGTGCATGTCCATAAGGGCATGTATATAGTGAATCTTATTATTCATGCTTCTAATGTTTAGGTGACAGATTAGTAGTGAATTAGGGGTATTATATGTGCTCTGTAGATTGGTGACAGTGATATTTGTGAAGCTTGTGGTTTCTGATAGGGTTGGGCCTGGGTTTGGGTGGATATCGCCATCTGCTATGAGGGTTGGTTTAGACTTCCTTACTAGTTTCTGGATTTTTAGTTGGAGTAGGTCATAGTATCTAGTCCTAGTTTTTATGTAGGTGGCTCTAAGGGAATGAAGAGGTGTTGGGGTAGGACAGTTGGAGTAAAGGTATGGTTGAAATGGTGTGGGATAATGGGGGTGGAAGTTAGCAGTGGTACAGGATGTGGGATATCGAGGGATAGGTAGGTAGTAGTATTCATAGGAGGTGAGGAGATAGAGTGATAAGTGGTGGTATGATGTACAAGGTCAGTCTAGGTTTTGGATATATGGTGGGAGTTAGTGGAAACTTTGTGGGGCACATGCTGTAGGTGTTTGGGAGTGTGTGTGGGAGGATGCAAGAGAGTAAGGTATGGTGGAGTTGTGGGTGGGGAGTGTGGGGTTGGGTGTACATTTAGAGTGTGTTTGGTTGGTTGGTTGTGATGTGTGGGGTGGGGTTTAGGCGGGGGTGTGGTTTGGTAAGTATAAATGTAGTGGTACTGGGGGCGGGTGAGAATTGGGGGCAGGGTAGGGGAGCGGAGTGAGCCCGCAGGGCGAACGGAGCGGGTAGAGCCAAGGAAGGTGAGTTATAGGACAGGTTGGGATGGGAACAATCAGCTGTGTAGGTGGTTGGGCTAGTAGGCCACCATGCACAGAGGGAGAATAGCTTAAGAGGACTGGAGGTGGGGAATCAGATAAATTAGTGGGGGAGAGGGGTAGTAGATAAAGAGTACAGTACAGTGGATGGGTAAATAGGAGCTGAAAAGAGGTGGATTCAGGCCGTCATCTAGTGGTCAAACCTTGTAACTACAGGAGGTTCCTTACAGAGCCCGAGGCTGGAGACCCTATGAACTACAGATGTATGGTGGACCTGGAAAGGGTATAGAGAGCTAAGTAAATGGGTATAGAAAGAGGGAATGGTGGCTGCCGCAGAGTCAGAAATACAGTGAGTTCTATCCACCTAGTCAGGTTGTGGGAAGAGCATTTAGGTTTAGCACAACTCATACAGACATACTTTAGTTAGGTTTCACTTGAAGCAGTAGTAGTTATTCCTTCAGGGATAGGTTGATCAGGACCTTGGCAGAATACAGTTGGTTTCTTCACTATTTCCAGCAGGATTAAAAGGTAGTGTGAACGTAGGGCAGGGCAGTTAGAGAGAATGTTAAGAGGAGAGGCAATGAGAAATAAGGACAGTAATAAATACCAGTTCCCCGGTATAGTCAGAACACACAAGCCCTTGCTGTTAAGTAATATAGCTATCAATATAATTAAGAAGCTGTAACCATCCTATAAAAGCTCAGTGCAGCATAAAAAAACCCATAGTAATTTGCAGTATGAAGCAGGGATATGTAACATTAAAACATTAGTAAAAATGACTATTAAACATTTTAAAACACTATTTATCACATAACAGACCTTTACAATTAATGATTTCTAAATACTAAAGTGTAGCATTCCAAAGAGTGTGTATAACAAGCAAATGTGTAAATGTAGATACTACCCTTTGGTTCAAAACCTTATTTATATGTCCAAAGCCGTGGTCGCTAGTGTATAACAGAGCTAACTTTGTTGTTCAGTTAGAGTCTATGTGTAACAGGGCGTAGCAGGGAAAAGGGGTATCATACCCAGCTGGAATTTCTCAGTAAGGAAAACCAAATAAGTAAATAAAACTGAGAAATATGTAAGAATAAACAAACAACTAGATAAATAAATATTACAAGTGCTACTTATTAACTGTAGGCACTACATACTATAGCAGTTAACCATGCTGTTGCCACCTTCTTAGAACTGGGCATGCCATGCCTTTCTTGTGAGACTTGTTCTGATACCTTTCAAAATATTAATTTGGTTTCAGCTGTAACGTGAAGTTTTAATTTGCATTGCTGGTTCTCTAGCTATTACATTCTAGAATATAAACTCATGTGCCACTGAGCTGGACTTCACGTTTGGGTATTTTCCATTTTAGCTATTAATCAGCTACACATGACCCACTAACCAAGAATGTGTTCTTTTACTGTTATTATCTCGGAACTTTGGTATAGTTATTTGGTTCCATCAAAGTCATGCAGTTTTGGAATGCAGGCTAAAGGAATAAAGCCCAAGTCTAAAGGCTAAAGTCTGTTAGCTACTCATAATTTTAACACACTGTACTGCACTGTAATCTAAAGGAAAGATGATGGTTCTATGCCAGTTAACACTGAAGTTATAATGGCATTAGATAAGAAGAAACAAATGTGCACAGTATGAAATCACCAAATGCTTCCACTGGCATAGCAAGAAAGATACATTTTTAATTCAGTATAAGAAATGTTGCATATT
Source organism: Protopterus annectens (assembly GCF_019279795.1). NCBI lineage: Eukaryota > Metazoa > Chordata > Ceratodontiformes > Protopteridae > Protopterus > Protopterus annectens. Next base: position 367,033,266 of record NC_056744.1, on the reverse strand, counting down.
ATGATGGTTATTATTTTTTATAAGCAGGCTCACATTTTGAACACAATTTGTCAATTTGCTAAACAGAATCCCTTTCAGGGAATGCCATCTGTTTTCTGAATCTAAGCTTTGTATAAAAAGTAATGCCAGAAACATCAACATAAAAATGTACTGTGGTTGGAAGTGATACTTGACTCTCAAACAACAAAGGGATGAGCTAAAGTATTTCCTTTGTAGAGAAGGTCTACTCAAATCCCATGGGGCAGAGTTATAATTTTACAGTTCTACGTGGCTGGTCACTGCGGAGACTAGCAAGGGCAAAAGTCAGCAGTAATAATTCCATTCCCGTGACGGGCGGATACTGTCTGAAAACTTTGTACACCATGACTACTTTTTTTAAAAAAAATTGTCTGTTAGCTGTCATATAAGAAGTTGTCCTTATTGTTTCAGATTTTTTCACTCCCTTTTTCTATTATTATAGACAATTCTTTGATGCCAGAACCCAGAACAAAGCCGCTTTCCATTTATGTTTGCTAAAGATCATTCAGACTTTCTTAAGCCCCATTCTCTGTCTGTGACCTAAAATAACTTAAGCTGATGTCACACAGCTAAATGGACTTAGCAGCACTTTGCACCTCTGTTACTGTGCTACTTTACTGATGAAATACTTCACAGATTAAATTGTGTGGACAAAATAGTATATAGTCTAGAAATTTTGCAAAGCACTGTAACATGTCTGATTACAGAAAGTGGTTCTCATGTGCAGAACACAGCTCTGTGATTGTCAGTCTGTATGTAGAAAATTTCAAAATTTGATTCATAATAATCTTAGGTCTGTTAGTCCTTCATTCATTTCTCTAGACATAATATGGAATAGTGACCTGTCTGATTTCTCAGCTCTTTATTTCTCTGCGACCAATGTACACTTTTGCAACCATATTTTTCAAACGTTATAATGATTTCCTTCAGAACACCTAGGTCTTTTGCCTCATTGCAAATTAATGTTTTCTGTGCATTAGCAACACATCTTATATCGGACAGTTATATGGGATTTATATCCCAATTTACCAAGCCCCACAGTGCATAGGCAAGGATCCAAGGTTAGATTTAAGCATGATTTATGGACCTATGATGAATGTTGCAAGCCTAACTACAAAGAGTGATTCCTTGTGAAATCTGCACCAACAGAAACTTGGTAAATTGGTTGAATTCCTGAAAAAAAATAAACATTTACCTTTAGGGTGGGGGAACAAGGTTTACCCACAACCCTTATGTGGGTGTTGTGTTGCATGTCCTCTTACTGTTATATTGTAACTCTGAAGTCATCAGTGGCGTTAGTGTAAGCTCATGGAGATGCTCATAGAATTCCTCATCAGTTTTTCACAATCAACAATTGTGGCTTTTGGTGTAGTCTACTGAAGGGGCCAGCCTTCAGAGAATTAGGCTTCAAAGAATATTACACTACCAGGATCCATTTAGGTCAGCATTCAGAAGCAAGGTGCAGCCACATTAGACCAGGAGTGAGTTATGTTCAAAGTAATACATTAGGGTAGCCTGACAGTCTGGAAAACGCCCACTAATTTATATTGTCTGTGCGGGTTACTGTCTGTGCTACAGACCGTAGAGGACTTTTTTACCTTACTTGTTTGTCACTGTATTCATATTATCAAGCCTTAACAAGTGCTCATTTCTGACTTATTTCTTTCAGCAAACTTTACTGATTAAAGATCTCAGTGGCATGAATCAGTACCAGGCTACATTAACATGATTTATTATTTTACAGCATTAGTAGACAATTCTGATTTATCAAGAAGAGCTTGATAATTGTCAAGGTATCCTGTCTCAATGCCTCAATGACTAAGGCAATCAAGTTATATATAAGCTGGTAAACATTTGAGTGGCTAACAGTTTTAACTGAAAAATGATCACTCTGCAAAACGCATAATGATTTTTTTTTCAGTAGGGGATGCAAAGCTCTCACAGTGATCGACTTAAATTAATCTCCTGTGCATGTGCATATACATGTACACATACCCACTGACCAAGAGAAAGCACGGATGCTTTAGCATCCATGAACAGTGCTGTCCAGTAAGAGTAGTGGTCATTCCAAATGATACCAGCATTTGGAATTATTTGATGTCAGCTCCCCTGGACTTTGTTTTTTATAAAAAAAAATAATTTTTCCTTGCATTTTGGAATTGAATCATTTATCTTTCTTAGAACAAAAAAGGACTAATGGGAAGTAGTTTTACAGAGGGGAGAAATGGTATGGTTACTGCAGAATTTTTATGTCTGCATTAGGGTGTTTTATTTTTAGACAGTAAGGCAGAGCAAAGAGTGGAGAGGTGTTTAATTTTTTAGGCTTTTCTCAAAGATATCACAGGATCATAGGATAACAGGTTCATAGGAAGTTACTAGGCTAATGGCCCTAGAGGCCGTTAGAAGCTTAGCCAAGTTCTACCCTTATTTCCATGATCAGCACCTATTGTCCCTGTCCAAGAGAGACACAGGTGGAATCCACGAGGTGAATTTATGGTTACCCATCCGATCGTCCAGATTGTGTTTGAAGAGGTCCAATGAGGTGCTCTGTTAGACTTGAAGTAGGAGTCTGTTCCAAAGTTGTGCTAACCTCTGGGAGACAAATCTGTCTTTCCAGCAGGTTCTAGTAATGTCACATACCAGGTTAAGGCCTTTAGCTCGAGTAACCTGTGTACCATTTGACTTATGAACATGCAGCATTTTGAATAAAGCAGGATCAGACACTGTCTTGTATAAAAGGCAGAGATCACCTCTGAATAGTCTGTATGAAACAGAATAAAGTGGCAGTGATTTCAGACAATCCACATAGGACAGATGTTGAAGACCTTGAATTTTCTTCATGAGGAACCTTTGTGGTCTCTCCAATTGCTGCAGATGCTTGGAAAGATACGTACCAAAAGGGGCATTGTACTCAATTATTAGCCTGATGAGGAAAGAGTACAGGGAGGTTATAAATTCTTGTTTTCTGGAAGCAATGCTCTCACTTATGAGATGAGCAATATAAGATGCACTTCTTACCACTGTGGAGACATGGTGGTCAAAGGTATGGTTGCTGTTAACTTGTGTGCCCAGGTCTCTCACCACTGAGTATGTACTTAAGGTGTTGCTATTGATGTGGTAGTTGGCAGGAACATCAGTCTTACCAAAAGTGATGATAATACATTTTTTTGCATTGAATTTAAGGCCATGACTTTGGCACCAATCATTTGTTTGTGTAAGACCCTCTTGTAGAATGTTGACATAATTTGGAGAGTCTATGATCGCTCCCAGTTTGAAGTCATCAGCAAAATTTGTCAGCCACAGACCTTTAGTTTTTGCTTATACTTTGAAGAAATATATTCTAAACAGTAGCGGTCCCAGGACTGATCCCTGTGGAACACCACTGGTTACAGGTCTGCGGTTGGAGGTGGGTTCCCCTATTTTGACTATATGGGTTCTATCAGTGAGCTATTTAGCGACCCATCTAATAATATAAGGGTTGATACCTAGCTGGGTGAGTTTGTCAATGATGCCTGAGTGGGGGATAGTGTCAAATGTTTTGGCTAAGTCTAGGGAGGCTGTATGCACAGATTTCCCCTCATGCAGGCCCTTGACGACTGTCTTTTAGAAGTCCACCAGGATTAACAGTCATGATCTCCCTTTGACAAATCCAAACAGAGTAGGGTCAAGTGTTTGGAGATTACCTATTCATTCAGCTGGGACAAAGCCGGTGCTTAGACTATTACTGAAAAGAGTACCCAATGGTGTTGCTAATTCTTGTTGGAGCCCATGTAGGACCCAGCCTGGGATGTTATTAGGTCCCACAAATGCTGTGTTTTTGGCCTTAGAGGGGGTGTTTATGACCTACTCTTTAGAGAGACAAGGTAGGGGACAGGTGGTAGGGATGTCATGGGGTACATGCTGCAGGGAGAAGGGAGTGAAGTTTTCACAGAACCTTTGGGCCAACAGGTTAACTATGTCCACAGGCTCAGTGTATGTGGTATCATTAACTATCAGTTTGACACAAATCTGAGTCTTTCCTTTTAGGTTATGGATGTAACTAAAGAACACCTTATGGTTGTCCTTAGTTCATAGTTTGCTTTGGAGGACTTCACAAGAAATCTTATTCACTTGTTTAAGCTGAGGAAGGAGTGTTTCCAGTTTGGGGCTCGATCCCTCTTACTCTTGACAGTAATTTCCTCCTCTTATTGTAAAGCCTGTTAATGGCAGTTGCCCACCAGACAGGTTTGCTCTTCCTTGAGGAGCTTGTTTTGGTCCCATTCGGTACGGTCGAGTCAATGCAGTTATACAGGTGTTTGCATAAAGTATTGGTGTAGAACTCGGCATAGTTGCCAGTTCCATCTGAGAGGGGAGGTGTAGTGAAGCTATTTATACCATCCCATAAGAGGTTATAATCTGCTTTGGAGAAGTTTTTTAGTTTAGTTGCTGCGGAGGTGGGTCTGGTGTGATAGTTACTTTGAACGAGACTGAATTGTGATCAGATCTCACCAGGAAAGATCTGACAGTGGGGGTGCTACAGTGGTTCTGCCATACTGGTAAGCACCAAATGCAGGATGTTGGCACCCCTTGTGGGGGTATCAACTAGCTGTTCCAGAGCACTGGAGTTAACAAAGTCAAGGAACCTTTGGGCAAGTGAGTTTGAGCACGAGGAATTTACCCAGTTAATGGATGGGTAGTTAAAGTCGCCCCAAAACCACAGTGTTCAGATGTATCCTGATAAACTCAAGTAGATACAAATGGGCAGAGTGGGTGTCCTGATTCATGAAGGGGGTCCTGTAGCTGGCAATGATTTGAATAGGTGTCCTACTAAAAGTTAATTGCACCTGAAGTATCTCCAAGGAATCGTACTGTTTAAATAATCTGGAGGTGCAGTTATCTTTAATGAATATTGATATACCCCTCTTTTAGTTTTCATGCCTTCAGTTTGTGGTCTGAATGTGTGGAAGGAGGTGTAACCCAGTATGGCTGGGGTACTCTCCACAGCCTTGAACCAGGTCTCTGTGACTGCACAAATATCTGTGTCTTCCAAGGTGAGCACTGCTTCCAGTGAATGCAGTTTCATGTTAAGAATTCTAGCATTTAGCAGCATAACCTTGAGGTTGTTTTTAGATGGAGTTTTTACATCGGGAATTTTGTCCTTGAGACACTGCCTGAAAAAGGCACTATGGGGATGGCAAGAGCCTTAGCCAGTAATTGAAATCCCGGGAGTGACAGATGCAGGCCATATCTGGCAAAGCATCAAGGCCTGTAGATCATGTCATCCCAGGCTGACATACTGTATCCCCTTAGAATGACACCCGAAGCTAAGCCAATTATTGAAGCCAATCATTTTCTGTTTGTATTGACACTGGTCATCTCTCTTTATGACTTTGAAGGAAGAAATGCAGAGGCTTTTATTAAGTTCTATTTGTATTACTTCTGTGAGTTCCCAATATTTGTTTTGGCACTAAAGACGTTATTGTGGTCTTTTTTATAGTTTTAAACAGCACATGTTTTTGAGTGCAGATGATTAACTGTAATGTTTGGGTACCAGCTGCTGATAAGTATGTGTTTCATTTCATTCCTACTGTATTCCAGTTTTCTTTTCTTATGAAATCTTATTTATTTGCTCACTGTCTCACGGAAATGTCCAAAATATTATTTACTGCCAAGACACAAGCAAATACAGATACATTCATATACAGCTGGACATATTAATAGAATGTTAAAGTCACTGAAAAGATAGCAAAGAGCCATAACATTTTAGAGACTTGTGATGCAGATTTGACAAACTACACCTGTTGCAAGTAAAGTTACAAGAGGTCTACAGCTCTGTGACTCAGTGTTGGGAAAATTTATGTAAAACTGGTTTTATGCCTTTCACTTCTTCATTGGTACATTTTTGCTTTTAGTGCATACTTTCATTGTCAGGAGTATGTATTGATATCAGAGCATTCTGTTGCAAAGCTGAATATGATTAGTGAGAAAAAAGAGAAGAGAGATATCACATCCGTGTACATTGCTTAATGGACTTCGTATACACACCCCAGGAATTTTAATCCAGTGCCTTATGCCCAAGAGCCTTATCTTCCTAGAAGTGTTAGAAGTGTTCCTGAGATTTGAGACTGAGTGACATTGTTTTGTGCCCACTGTTTGTCACTGTATGTGTGCATGTGCATATGTATGTGTGTGTGTGTGTGTGTGTGTGTGTGTGTGTGCGCTTGTGCATGTATACGTGTGTGTGTGTGCATGTATGTGTGTGTGCGTGCGCGTATGTAGTGTTTGTTTGCATGTGTGCATGTGTGCAGTGTGTGCAGTGTGTGTGTGTGTGTGTGTGTGCGCTTGTGCATGTATACATGTGTGCGTGTGTCCATGTATGCGTGTGTGTGTGTGTGTGTGTGTGTGTGTATGTGTACATGCATGTGTGAGTGTGTGTGTGTACGCGTGTGCTTGTATGCATGTTTGCATGTGTGCATGTGTGCATTTGCATATATGCGTGTGAGTTTTTGTGTGTGTGTGTGTGTGTGTGTGTGTGTGTGTGTGTGTACGTGTGTGCATGTGTGCGTGCGTGTGTGCATGTATGCGAGTGTGTTTTGTGTGTGTGTGTCTGTGTGTGTGCGCGTGGGTGGGTGCGTGTGTGTGTGTGTGTGTGTGTGTGTGTGTGTGTGTGTGTAGTGTGTGTGTGTGTTCACGTGTGTGTTCACGTGTGTGTTCACGTGTGTATGTGTGCATGCGTGTGTGTCTGTGTGTATGTATGTGTGTGTGTGTGTGTGTGTGTGTCTGTGTGTCTGTGTGTGTCTGTGTGCATGTGTGCGCGTATGTGCGTGTGTGTCTGTGTGTAGTATGTGTGTGTGTGTGTGTGTGTGTGTGTGTGTGTGTGTGTGTGTGTGTGTGTGTGTGTGAGTGTGTGTGTGTGTGTGTGTGTGTGTGTGTGTGTGTGTGTGTGTGTGTGTGTGTGTGTGTGTGTGTCTGTGTGTGTGTGTGTGTGTGTGTGTGTGTGTGTGTGTGTGTGTGTGTGTGTGTGTGTCTAGGTCTGGTATTAGATATGCATAGTATCTTCTATTGGGTTAGAGTACATGTTTCAGGCTGAATGGTAATATCACAAGGGCAGTAGCACTGATATCGGACAGAATACAAAGCATCAAAAGTTTTGGGTAAAGCGTCAGCCTTCTGAGAATTTCATTACTTGAGATTACCAGTGAAGCCATAAATGGAATGATAGAGTGTATATTTTAGCTTCATAGGTTAGCAGCAGGCTACTTGCCCTTGTGGGCCATTTTAAGCCTAGCCAATTACTTCATTTGATAATCAAACCCTGCACCTTGTGTCTGTAAAGCAAATACCCTAACCATGATCAGCACTTGTTCAGAACTTGTTGTAAGCACTAAATAACCTACTAATTACTACAGCACTCAACCTTCCTCATTACCTAGAGGAAAGCAGTTTTGGTACTTACTTTCCTCACTTGCTTAGAGAAAAACAGCTCTTGTACTCACTTTCCTCACTTATCTAGAGCAAAATAGTTTTTTATTCAGGCATGTCCAAGGGTCAGCTCCCAGTGTTCTCTCCTGTCTATCTGATGAATCTGGGCATCTTGGGGCAATGTAGACATTGCCTCATGTACACAGACAACCCTCTCCTGCTATCACCCAGCACTACAACCTGTGAGAGATGCACTTATCTAGCCAAACTGGAGGTAAAGCTTTCTCCAACCAAGACTGAACTTGACAGTCAAGAGGACAAGGTAAACACTTGCACCACACCACACTCATCACATAGTCTCACTAAATCTGCACCACCAAAATCCACACATAGAAACACAAAAATATTCGCGGAGGCTCTCAATAAAAATCTGCTCAAGCAACAGAGACCTCCAAAGCAGAAATGCAAGCAACCTCCACCCCCCCCCAACACAACCCAAATGACACATAGCCCACAGACTCAGTGTGCCACTCAACCACAGCCAATAAGGCAAAACAACGTACCCAACACACTAGTCATAGGTGACTCTATAGTCAGGCACACTGATGCCCCACTCATCAGGCTAAACAAGGAGAAGGTTACTGTCAGCTGCCTGTCAGGTTCCAGGATCCGTCACTCCACAATAAGTACAAATATGACTCTGTCATTGTCCATGTTGGTGTAAACAACCTGAGACGTACCTCCCTGGATTACATGAAAAGAGACATGGAAGAGCTCTCCGATCTTATAGCCCAGGCAGGTATGACCCTAGCCCTGAGTAGCATTCTGCCATCACCCAGAATGTTACTGCAGTACAAGGACAAAGTGATTGACTTTAACTATTGGCTAAGCTTCTGGTGTCATTCTAAAGGGATCCAGTATCTGTCTGCCTGGGATGACATGGTCGACAGACCACGATGCTTTGCCAGAGATGGCGTGCACCTGTCACCCCTGGGATTCCGGATACTGTCTGAGGTTCTTACCGCCCCTATAGTGCCTTTTTAGGCAAGGTTCAAATGACAAATTCACCACCATAACAGGAACAAGTAAGCAAAAACTGAGGGTGATGCTACTCAATGCTAGAAGTCTAAATCTCAAAATGCACTCACTCGAGGCATTCCTTAAAATGGAGAACATCGATATCTGTGTAGTGACTGAGACCTGGTTCAAGGCTCCAGAGAGGACCCCTGCGCTACCAGGCCATAACTCATACCACACTTTTCAGCCATGTAACCTGGACCGGAATACCAAAGGCGGAGGTGTGTCCATATTCATTAAGGATATCCACACCTCCAGGCTAGGTGCTCAGCATAATGCAGCCGAGGTTATCCAAATACAACTAACTCTGGGCAAAACTGCAATCCAAATTGTAGCTTGCTACAGATCCCCCACCATGCACCAGGATTCCCACTCCTCTTTTCTTAATGTACTGGAAAATATTAGGGTTCAACCAAACACCCTAATAATGGGCGAGTTCAACTACGCCACCATTAACTAGGAAAACTACTCATGTACCAACTCCTTTGCTCAACGCTTTCTGGAATTCATAAACTCCAGTGCCCTGTATCAACTTATCCACACCCCCACCAGGGGCAACAATATCCTAGATCTAGTCATTACTAACATGAGTGACAGGTGTTCCACACCTGAAGTCAATGCCTCATTGGTCCGATCCAACCATAAGCTAATTACCCTAGATATCCACATCCTGCCCCTACCCCCTATTAAGGAAACCACTGTAAAAAATTTCTCCAAAGCCAACTTCATGCTTCTTAAGACAGATGTTGTGAACTTCATGACACCCATGCAGATGGACAATACAGTTACGACTACTGAATCCTACACAATTGCACTTTATAAGCACTTACACGAGTGCATGGACCGTGCTATCCCAAACAGAACCAAGACGCTATCCTCCAAAAAAAGGAAGCCAATCTGGTGGTCCCCTGCCATAAACAAACTGTACAACAGAAGGAAGAAACTGTTGCAAAAGAGAGTAAAATCCCATGAGTGGAGGAGCTCACTGGTCAGCCTCAGTAAGAAGCTGCGATCCCTGATAAAATCCTCCAAAGCTAGTTAGGAAAACAAAATTGCCACTGATTCTAAAGACAACCACAAAGCATTCTATAGCTATGTCAAGAATCTCAATGGCAACACTCAGATGTGCTCTGAGTTACAGCAAAATGGCACTAAATATACAGACCCAACTGATATTGCCAACATCCTGGCAGATAGGTTCAGTGCTAATTTTACCCCCCCTCTCACCCCCTAAAGAGCCCATCTCTATACTGGAAGAATGCAAAGTTCCTGTAATCACGGCTGCACAGGTAAAAAACACACTCTCCAAAGCCAAGAACACAGCATTCATGGGACCAGACAACATCCCAGGCTGCATTCTACACAAACTGCAGAACGAACTGGCACCCCACCTATGTACCATGTTCAATAATAGCCTCACCTCAGGCTTTGTGCCTGCTGAATGGTGCACAGCGACAGCTATCCCACTCCACAAGGGGGGAGTTACCACGGACCCAGGGAACTACCGCACCATTAGCCTGATGAGTCTGGTCTGCAAGGCCATGGAATGTATTATCATGGAACTTATAAACAAAGACATTGGTAATCTCCAAACTCTGGAGCCCACCCAGTTCAGGTTTATAAAAGGCAGATCATGTCTCCTAAACCTGATAGACTTCTTTGAAGCAGTCACCAAAGCCGTAGACAAGGGTAAAGTGGTTTACACAGCCTATCTAGATCTTGCCAAGGCTTTCAACACCATCCCCCACTCTGGAAATATAGATAAACTCACTAAACTAGGTATAAATTCCTATGTCACAAGATGGGTTGCCACCTGGCTCACTGACAGAACCCACACTGTGTAAGTAGCAGACTCCAAATCTGACTTCAGACCAGTGACAAGTGGAATACCACAGGGTTCAGTCCTGGGTCCTCTCCTGTTTGGTATCTACTTCTCTGAAGTACAGGCTAACACAGAAGGTCTTTGGCTAATGAAGTTCACAGATGACTGCAAACTAGGAGCCATAATCGAAACTCCTAACGATGTGGACTTCCTACAAAAGGGCCTCACTGAGACAGATGCCTGGTGTCAAAGCCATGGCCTCAAGCTCAATGCCAAAAAGTGCACTGTCATCCTCTTTGGTAAAAACTCTGTACCCATGAACTACAACATAGGGGGTAGTATACTTAACACTGAAAGTGTGATAAGAGACCTTGGGACACAGGTGGACAGTAGCCTCTCCTTTGATAATCACATCGCTACAGTAGTCAGGAAATCCTTCTACGTGGCACACCTCGTCACAAAAGGTTTCTCATCCAGAAAAAAAGAGGTCATTGTTCCCCTCTACTAATCACTCATTAGACCCATTATAGAGTACAACGCCCCTTTTGGTATGTACCTCACAAGACATCTACAACAACTGGAAAGGCCGCAGAAATACCTCACAAAGAGGATTACCGGCCTCAAACAGATGCCCTACGCAGACCGCCTCAAAAATCTCCAGCTTTACTCCGTCGCATATCGCCTACTCAGAGGTGATCTCTGCCTAACATACAAAGCTATGTCAAACCCAGAGCTGTTGGACATGCTCCACTTAAAGAAATCCCAATCCCTCTGAGCTACATGCTCTAGGGACCTAAACCCTGTCACCACAATAAACAGAACATGCCAGAGGGATAGATTCCTGTCCCAGAGACTTCCCATACTCTGTAATAAAATACTATCTATATCAAACAAAGCTCCTCATTAGCACTCTTCAAGAAAAATCTTGATGATTGGATGGGAAATAGTAAATTCACCCCGGGGATCACTTCTGTGTCTCTGCTCGACAGTGGCACAAGAAAATAATTTTCTTGGGTGGCAAAGACAGGGTACCTTTTTGGCTGGGCTTGTATAGGCCCTAGGGCCAATAGCCTAGTACCTACCTATGAACCTATGAATCTATGAACCATTATGCCAATTCCAGAAAAAGATGAAATGACAGCACATGATTTGAACTGATGAAGAACTATCATGACTTATGAGGCTCCTAATGGAAGGCTGGCTTCCTAAGTTAAGGAAGGTTTGAAAATGCTTAATAAGAAGAGATTTGGACCAGCAGTAGAAAAAGATTATGTCCTATGAAGGATGGGAGTTATTTATTCCTTGGAGGATGACAAAAGCTTTTTTCAGAGGACTTATATGTAGATTTCCCAAGTGTAGTAAAGATGAAAGCCCTGACAAGAAAGTCTATCCGCTGAACAAAGTTAGTTCAAGAAATAGAGTATGCCATACCGCTCAACCTCTTAATACCAGAAATCTGAACAGAGCCAAAAATGGGGACAGATTTTAAATATTTCTATTATAAAGTTAGAATATTGCTAGAATGGTAGTTTTTGTATTAACATGCATTTTCTGAAGAGTATGAGGTCTGAAACTCAAATGTCCGTCTTATTTAGTGAGAAAACTACAAAGTTTATGAGGAACAGACCAAAAATATGAGGCAAAAATCTGAACATTCTGCAAAACGTCTGGGTAGTTGAGAGCTATGGAGTATCTGTACAATTTGTGCTAAACCAAATGGAAGTGAAAATGTCTAGGTAAGTACCATTGCATCCCTTGGAGTTTTCAAGTGTGTGTTTGAAAAAAAACCCTTCATAATGGCTTTGCATATCCATTCATGAATTATGTATTCATAACTTTAGCTGATGCACATTCAAAATGATTAGAAAGGTTTCTTCTGAGTGAGATTACACCTTAAGCTAATACTAGCAGGCTGAAGAGTATTCTTTGCTTATGGTTTATGTGAACTTAACCGTTAAAAATTAATGCATGCAATTTTAAGATGATTATTTATTAAATGGGTAAGTAGGCTAGCCCATGGATTATTTTCTGATATGACCTGGTTACAGGTAAATATAGTATATGTATGATTGAACGGACAATTTAGTGTAGACAATTAATTATCATGCATTTGGGAGGTGGGAAAAAACTGGAATAGGTTCATACATTCATAGGTAAGTACTAGGCAATCAGTCTGCAGATCATTTCAAACCTAGAAAAAAAAAATCTATTCACAATTTCCCTCTAGCCTCAATGACAGCAAGACAAGATAGACTGGGAGAGGCTCTGTATTAAATAAACAAAATGACAAAAGAGAGAATGCTCTTTCATCGACAGATAAATGCCAAAACCACAAAACAGCGAAGTTACAGAACAGCGATTTTTTCTCCAGGGAAAAATAATCACTGCTCCAAAAAAAAAAAAAATGTAAAGACAAAATAAAGTGGGGTGCTTCACTCCCCACACCCCCTACTTAAATATACCAACTCCGAGATCGCACCACAGTGGAGGAAATGGCAAATTCCCGAGAACGGCCCAGCGATTTTTTCCCTGGGAAAAAAAATCACTGTTCCGTAACTTCGCTGTTTTGTGGTTTTGGCTTTTATGTGTCGATGAAAGAGCATTCACTGCTTTGTCATTTCATTCATTTAATATAGACCCACTGGGAGAGAATTTGAGGCTGCCCATCCAGTTATCTAGGTTTACCTGGAAGGTGTCAAGGGTCCCACTCTGCTTGACATGTAGTTGAAATTTGTTCCAGAAGTGAGGGATACATTGGAATATGAGCCTATGACATCAATGTGTCTTATTTACCTGCTGATGAAGGTTTAGTTCCTTTAACTGAGTATTTGATATATGAGTAGCTTTGTGAAGGAATAGGAAATCAGATAGGGCTAGATCTTTCATGGCAAGAAAGGCTAGACATAGGTTTCCGTGGAGGAGTATGTAAGAGCACAGGGACAAGGCTTCCAGTCTCTCATGATAACTATGATTTTGAAGTTGCTGATATTTGTAGTTGTGAATCTCTGAGGCCTCCCAAGTTGTGTGATATGTTTAGAAACACATGCTAAATGGTGCATTATATTCAATAATGGGTCTGATAAGATATGAGTAAAGGGAAATTGAGACTTCTTTGGATCTAGTGCAAATATCTTTGGAACATACCTCTCAACCTCTTAGCGCAAAAAAATTGGACAAAGCCTGACAGAATGGGGGACAAAGGCCCAAAAATAGGGACAGGTTTTAAATATTGCTTTTATAAATTTAGAAAGTTGCTAGATTAACAGGATTTGTCTTAGTATGCATTTTTCTGAAGGATATAAAGTCTGAAGCACAAATGTATATCATTATTTAGTGACTTCAATTCTCAGATCATCCCAGTGATTTGGCAGAAAATCACAAATTTTATGAGGAACAGAATAAAAGTATGAGGCAAAAATCTGTACAGTTGAGAGGTATGCTTTGGAAATCAGATGGGCCAGATAAAAGTGTTTCTGAACTACTGTGAAGACATGATGGCCAAATGATAAGGATTATTTAACAAGAGTACCCAGATCCCTTACACCAGTGTCTGATTGGAGGGGTGCATCCAATATATGGAAAGTTAAACTGTTTTGTTTACCAAAATGAACTATGCTACATATTTTACATTTAATTTGAGATTATTGTCTTTTCTACAATTGTTAACATGGTTTAAACCATGTTGGAGGAACTGTGAGTTAGTTGAAGGTTGAATAACAACACCCAGGTTATAGCCATCTGCAAACTCACCTAAGCATGAGGAAAAGATGGAAACCTCTGCTCAGACAGGGAACAGAGGTCAGGGTTGAACCCCAGACCTGTGAGACAGAGGTCCTACCATTGAACAAACATGGTGCCTGTGCTTAGTTCTTGCCAGGAGAACTGTTTTATTAAAAAAAAAAAGAATAACCCATTCCCATAGTACAATGGGGCATTCTGCTAAAAATGGTTGCGTTGAAAGACTTTTGACTCTGGTATAATCATACTGAAGACATATTGATTACATACACCATAGGGTATCTATGACTTCTAATACTATAGAAAGGGAGAATTTATCTACAAGTATACTAAACAATAGCTGGGAAGATTTGCCAAGTCTGGAGCCTGTTTTTGACATGCATTCAGACTCTTACTTTGACTGTTCTTAGGATACTGTCTTAACGAACAAGTCTGAAGTTCCATAAAGTCAGGATTCTATACCTGAGATGGAGCATTTGCAGTGCATCATGCATGCGATAACATCTTAGCATCTTATGTTATGATTTATGTGTCACTTACAGATCCCTTCTTCTGTGTACCTGTAGAAAATTTTGGCTACCTTAGCAGTGCACTTTGAAATATAATTTTACAATTGGAAAATGCTCAAATATATCTTTGAAGCTGAATGGTATAATCTGTTGTAATGCCTGGTGACTTCAAAGTAAGGGTAGCTAAATGGGTGGGGCTAACTGTAATGGGGTAAGGATATATTACAGCTGGGTCAGCTCTCACCATAGTTCTAATTCTACATAAATAACTCCATGGCATAGAGTGAAAAAACACCAGACTATGATTCAGGTGTCTAAAATTTACTTAGCAGCTTCAGAATTGGGGACCTGGCCAAAATGTGAGAGGACTGAGGAGATAGGATCTACTCATCTGTGTCTGGGGGAGTGGTCAGGGATGCATGGCTTAGCACCTCTGAAAGTGTTTGCTTTCATGGTGGGGGCAGGGCTGATTAAGAGGAAATCAGTCATGAAAATGAGTGACATGTCCTCTGAAGATTCCTATTTCATGCTAACACTGTGGCCTCAGTAGGCATGTAGAGTGAGGAATGGTAAAGCTTAAGACAGAATACCTCTAATCCATGGAGAATGAAGCATCTCTTCAACTCAGTCCTTGCACTGAGAAATGGGCTCTCACCAAACAAATGAGCTCAGAAGAGTGAGCAAGGGGGGAGGGGAACTGGTGTTTATGAGGAGCAGTTGAAAAAATGCCCAACTCCCCTAATAGATTACATAGATAGATAGATAGGCAGACAAGTAATAAATAGACAGACAGATAGACAAATAGAGAGAGAAAGACAGAGAGAGAGAGAGAGAAGAGAGGTAAGATACCCAGATTTAAAAATACTTCATTATAAAGCACAACCATATTGTGGCACACCTGGATTTCATGCTATCATGACTATATATATATATATATATATATATATATATATATATATATATATATATATTTATTTTATTTTACATTTGTTGATCGGGATAGTCCGACTGGATACATGCCCATTTTCAGCGGAGGCCCAGGGAGAAAAGCTCCAACATACATACAGAAAAATATTACACATAACATGATACGCCATATGATACGCCACAGATACAAGGAGTTCACATAGAAAAAGCAAAGTATTTAATGAAAATACTCCTTCATCATACCTATTGTAGAAGATTGGCAAAGTATGAATAATAACATTGGCCAGTGACTCCAGGAGCACCAGCAAATACCCAACCATAATCTCCGCTGCAGATCTTTTATGCTACATTATATGCATCAACCACACAGTAATGTTCAGGTATAATCCTTAGTTTGTAAATGCCACACTAATAATTCCATATAAAAGTTTAGATAATGCTAAAGCTTAAAATCACTTCAGTTAATTTTCATACTCAAAATTCTAATCACGGTCCTAAATGGTTTAAGTACAAAAATAGTCTGGTCAGAGACAAGCATAATGTCCTTCTCTATCACTCTCCCTCTATTTTTTGTTTCTTTGTCTCTCAAAATACACGCACAAACTAAATATATATTTATTCCTACAGATCCCAATTAAACCCTTAATTCCAGCTTACAAAAATTTTCCTGAATTGAAATTACTCTTTATCCCTTCATATTTATATCATGCAGTATATGAGGTGCAATTTTAGACCATTATTAAATAAGTATACTCACAGTTAGACGTTGCCCGTTCGATTCTCAGTTAGAGCGTCTTCTGTGTGTCGACATGCATGAATGGGCGTTCCTTCGTTGAAGGTTGTGCGTTAGGCCCGGCAAGCCAGCACGTAAAAATCTACTGCCAATCATTAGCGGACCGGAGTTCCGCTGTGGCGAACCCTAACCGGGAAAAGCCGAAAGACACAAACACAAACAAATTAAATAAGTATACTGAGAGATAAATTATGTCTGACTCTTTTTTGAAAACTTGCACGACTGTTTCTTTACCTGACCCTCTGGTAGAGTTAGATCTGATATAGTTTTAGGAAAGGGAAGCCCTATTCCCTGCTTACAAGTTACAAGCTGTGATTAACGCAGAAGACATCATCAAAAAGGCAGAGTCTTTATCAAAGTCAAAATGAGATGTTAACAGATGCGACTTTTTGCAAAGAAAATGAAATACACTATATCCACGAAAAAATGATACAAATTTCTAGAATTCTCCAGGTAGCCTGTCAGTTAATCACAATGTAGACAGGACACCCCAGAACTTATTTGAACCCATTCAGTGTTGGTTTGTGATTTATTATTTAAACACCTTTATTAAATTATTATTTAACACATAGACACACACACATGCATTGATAGAAAAGGAAACAAACCATATTAGCATGTTTTCATTTATGTACATTATACATCACATATGTTTTCTTTTTTATACCTGTCATCTCTCCAACTTTTAAAATTAGACCCTTAGTAAAAGTCTGCATATCATTGCTGGAGCCTTCCTGTGTCCTGACAGAGTGCTCTTCAAACTATCTGGAGATATACAGAGCTGAGTATATTTTTCTGGCACTTCAGAGTTGTGTACTGGTAATTGTTGTTTGACTAATTTTATATCATTGCTGGCTGACTTCAGAGTTGTGCACTGTTATTTTTGCTTCACTGTATAGTTTTTCAGATCTCTGCTGAAGGTGTTTTTCCCCCTCCACCTATTTCTCTGTGTCTTAAGTTGGTATAACTGGTTTTGCATCCTGTGTGTTATCTGACCATCTCAAGGATTACTTGCATTAAATTAGACCCTCTTAGTAAAAAAGTCTGCATATCATTGTTGGAGCCTTCCACCTGTGTCCTGAAAGAGTGCTCTTCAAACTATCTGGAGATATACAGAGCTGAGTATATTTTTCTGGAACTTCAGAGTTGTGTACTGGTAATTGTTGTTTGACTAATTTTATATCATTGCTGGCTGACTTCAGAGTTGTGCACTGTTATTTTTGCTTCACTGTATAGTTTTTCAGATCTCTGCTGAAGGTGTTGGTTTTCCCATACCCACCCTCTCTATTCCTGTGTTGTTGTTTTAATTTGGAGGCTTTAGCAGTTACCAGCCCCCACTGTAGATTTGATCTGGGACACTCCCCCACTCCCATCTCTTTACCTCATTCTACCTAATAGACTCCTTCTACACTTGTTTTTAGTCATTTTTACTTTAACTGTATTTTTTAAACTGTTTGGTCTAACATTGCTACATACTTGTGTGCAAGCTTGCACTACATTTGAATTGTTTTTACAGCTGTTTTAGCTACTTTTCTGTATATATATATATATATATATATATATATATATATATATATATATATATATATATATATATATAAATATATATATATATATATATATATATATATATATATATATATATATATATATATATATATACACACCTTTCCTGTAACTAGTGTAGTCCAGATTCAGATTTGCTGTATCCAGGACTGTGTGTAAGCTTCTGAGCCCCCCCCCCAGAAGCTTCCTGTGTTGGAGGGAAGCCTTCTAGCTTATCAGTGGGAGTGGTAAGCACTAGGTAACCTATCTACCACATAAGGAGTGGTTTTGGCCCAGAGATTGTAGTTATTGGCCGTTTGGGCAGTTTTTCCATCTCTCTCAACTTTCTGATTTAAAAGCCCGCATTTGCACTTGTTTCCCCCCTTTCCTGTAACTAGTTTAGTCCAGATACAGATTCTTACTTTTAGCACTTGAATTTGCTTATTCATGATCAGCACTTGTTCAGAACTTGTAAGCACTAAATAACCTACTAATTACTACAGCACTCAACCTTCCTCATTACCTAGAGGAAAACAGTTTTGGTACTTACTTTCCTCACTTGCTTAGAGAAAAACAGCTCTTGTACTCACTTTCCTCACTTATCTAGAGGAAAATTGTTTTTTATTCAGGCATGTCCAAGGGTCAGCTCCCAGTGTTCTCTCCTGTCTATCTGATGAATCTGGGCATCTTGGGGTAATGTAGAAATTGCCTCATGTACACAGACAACCCTCTCCTCCTACCACCCAACACTACAACCTGTAAGAGATACACTTGTCTAGCCAAACTGGAGGTAAAGCTCTCTCCAATCAAGACTGAACTTGACAGTCAAGAGGAGAGGGTAAACACTTGCACCACACCACACTCATCACATAGTCTCACTAAATCTACACCACCAAAATCCACACATAGAAACACAAAAACATTCACAGAGGCTCTCAATAATAATCTGCTCAAGCAACAGAGACCTCCAAAGCAGAAATGTAAGTAACCTCCACCCCCAACACAACCCAAATGACACATAGCCAGCAGACTCAGTGTGCCACTCAACCACAGCCAATAAGGCAAAACAACGTACCCAACACATTAGTCATAGGTGACTCTATAGTCAGGCACACCAATGTCCCACTCACCAGGCTAAACAAAGAGAAGGTTACTGTCAGCTGCCTGTCAGGTGCCAGGATCCGCCACATAACCCACGCACTCAGGTCACTCCACAACAAGTACAAATATGACTCTGTCATTCCATATTGGTGTGAACGACCTGAGATGTACCTCCCTGGACTACATGAAAAGAAACATGGGAGAGCTCTCCGATCTTGTAGCCCAGGCAGGTATGATCCTAGCCCTGAGTAGCATTCTGCCATCACCCAGAATGATGCCGCAGTACAAGGACAAAATGATTGACTTCAACAATTGGCTAAGCTTCTGGTGCCATTCTAAAGGGATCCAGTATCTGTCTGCCTGGGATGACAAGGTCGACAGACCACGAAGCTTTGCCAGAGATGGCCTGCACCTGTCACCCCTGGGATTCCGGATACTGGCTAAGGTTCTTGCCACCCCTATAGTGCCTTTTTTAGGCAAGGTTCAAATGACAAATTCACCACCATAACAAGAACAGGCAAGCAAAAACTGAGGGTGATGCTACTCAATGCTAGAAGTCTTAAAATGGAGAACATCAATATCTGTGCAGTGACTGAGACCTGGTTCAAGGCTCCAGAGAGCACCCCTGCACTACCAGGCTATAACTCATACCACACTTTTCAACCATGTAACCTGGACCGGAACACCAAAGGTGGAGGTGTGTCCATATTCATTAAGGATATCCACACCTCCAGGCTAGTTGCTCAGCATAATGCAGCCGAGGTTATCCAAGTGCAACTAACTCTGGGCAAAACTGCAATCCAAATTGTAGCTTGCTACAGATCACCCACCATGCCCCAGTATTCCCACCCCTCTTTTCTTGATGTACTGGAAAATATTAGGGTTCAACCAAACACCCTAATAATGGGCGATTTCAACTACCCCACCATTAACTGGGAAAACTCCTCATGTACTAACTCCTTCGCTCAACGCTTTCTGGAATTCATAAACGCCAATGCCCTGGATCAACTTATCCACACCCCCACCAGGGGCAACAATATCCTAGATCTAGTCATTACCAACATGAGTGACCGGTGTTCCACACTTGAAGTCAATGCCTCATTGGTCCGATCCAACCATAAGCTAATTACCCTAGATATTCACATTCTGCCCCCACCCCCCATTAAGGAAAGCATGTTAAAAAATTTCACCAAAGTCAACTTCATGCTTCTTAAGACAGAAGTGGTGAACTTCATGACACCCATGCAGATGGACAATACAGTTACGACTACTGAATCCTACAAAATTGCACTCTGTAAGTACATGACTGCATGGATCGTGCTATCCCAAACAGAACCAAGACGCTATCCTCCAAAAAAAGGAAGCCAATCTGGTGGTCCCATGCCATAAACAAACTGTACAACAGAAGGAAGAAACTGTTGCAAAAGAGAGTAAAATCCCATGAGTGGAGGAGCTCTCTGGTCAGCCTCAGTAAGAAGCTGCGATCCCTGATAAAATCCTCCAAAGCTAGTTACGAAAACAAAATCGCCACTGATTCTAAAGACAACCACATAGCATTCTATAGCTATGTCAAGAATCTCAATGGCAACACTCAGATCTGCTCTGAGTTACAGCACAATGGCACTAAATATACAGACCCAACTGATATTGCCAACATCCTGGCAGATAGGTTCAGTGCTAACTTTACCCCCCTCTCACCCCCTAAAGAGCCCATCTCTATGCCGGAAGAATGGAAAGTTCCTGTAATCACAGCTGCACAGGTAAAAACCACACTCTCCAAAGCCAAGAACACAGCATCCATGGGACCAGACAACATCCCAGGCTGCATTCTACACGAACTACAGAATGAACTGGCACCCCACTTAAGTACCATGTTCAATCATAGCCTCACCTCAGGCTTTGTGCCTGCTGAATGGCACACAGTGACGGTTCTCCCACTCCACAAGGGGGGAGCCACCACAGACCCCGGGAACTACAGCCCCATTAGCCTGATGAGCCTGGTCTACAAGGCCATGTTATGTATCATCATGGAACTTATAAACAAAGACATTGGTAATCTCCAAACTCTGGACCCCACCCAGTTTGGGTTTGTAAACGGCAGATCATGCCTCCTAAACCTGATAGACTTCTTTGAAGCAGTCACCACAGCCGTAGACAAGGGTAAGCTGGTTCACACAGCCTATCTAGATCTTGCCAAGGCATTCAACACCATCCCCCACTCTGGAGTTATAGATAAACTCACTAAACTAGGTATAAATCCCTATGTCACAAGATGGGTTGCCAACTGGCACACTGACAGAACCCACACTGTAAAAGTAGCAGACTCCAAATCCGACTTCAGACAAGTGACAAGTGGAGTACCACAGGGTTCAGTCCTGGGTCCTCTCCTGTTTGGTATCTACTTCTCTGAAGTACAGGCTAACACAGAAGGTCTTTGGTTAATGAAGTTCGCAGATGACTGCAAACTAGGAGCCATAATCGAAACTCCTAACGATGTGGACATCCTACAAAAGGGCCTCACTGAGACAGATGCCTGGTGTCAAAGCCATGGCCTCAAGCTCAATGCCAAAAAGTGCATTCTCATCCCCTTTGGTAAAAACTCTGTACCCATGAACTACAACATAGGTGGTAGTATACTTAACACCGAAAGTGTGATAAGAGGCATTGGAACACAGGTGGATAGTAATCTCTCCTTTGATAATCACATCGCCACAGTAGTCAGGAAATCCTTCTATGTGGCACACCTCATCACAAAAGGTTTCTCATCCAGAAAAAAAGAGGTAATTGTTCCCCTCTACTCATCACTCATTAGACCCATTATAGAGTACAACATCCCTTTTGGTATGTACCTCACAAATCATCTACAACAACTGGAAAGGCCACAGAAATACCTGACAAAGAGGATTACCGGCCTCAAACAGATGCCCTGCGCAGACCGTCTCAAAAAACTCCAGCTTTACTCCGTCGCATATCGCCTACTCAGAGGTGATCTCTGCCTAACATGCAAAGCTATGTCAAACCCAGAGCTGTTGGACATGCTCCACTTAAAGAAATCCCAATCCCTCCGAGCTACACACTCTAGGGACCTAAACCTTGTCACCACAATAAACAGAACATGCCAGAGGGATAGATTCCTGCCCCAGAGACTTCCCATACCCTGGAATAAACTACCTATCTATATCAAACAAAGCTCCTCATTAGCACTCTTCAAGAAAAATCTTGATGATTGGATGGGAAATAGGAAATTCACCCCTGGGAACACCTTTGTGGCTCTGCTCGACAGTGGCACAGGAAAATCATTTTCTTGGGTGGCAAATGCCAGGGTACCTTTTTGGCTGGGCTTGTATAGGCCCCAGGGCTGATAGCCTAGCACCTACCTATGAACCTATGAACTTTACGTAAGTCACTAAATTCCTGCCTTCCCATAAGCCTCACTCCTTTTTCTGAACATTATTCTGCATGTATTGCTCCCACAAATCCTACTTACTTCTATGCAATTTGCTCCTTTCCTTTTGTAAATATCCCACTTCTAGTTCTTTTATCTGTTTTATAATATCCATGCTTCAAATACAATTGGTTTATATATTGATTTCCATTTTCTAGTAATTGCTTTTTTGACAACCATCAGAATTAAACTTAACAAGGCCTTACTATGTGTAGACAATTCAAATTCTGTGTCCCAGCTCAAAATAATCATTTCCTAAGTTACAGCCATTTGTTCATCCAATATTTCTAACAGAGTACTCTGTAGGTAATTTTAAAATCTGCCAACTCATTAATCCCAGTTACCACTTTCTTTCCCATCACACCTCAAACATTTGCTATTTACCTGGGGAAAATTCTTTGAAGTCTGTGTGGGGTATAACTTAGTGTGCAACCACTTGGTAGGAGAAAATTTATTTTGATTTACATACTACTAAGCCATTGTATATAATCACTTTGTTTTTATAATTGTTTTCTAACTTCTGTGTAATGTATGTAAGTTTGTCTATGTGGAGCTTTTCTCCCCGGGCCTCCACTGAAAATGGACATGTATCCAGTCTGACTATCCCGGTAAACAAATGTAAAATAAAATAAATAAATAAAATAAATCAGTTTTATTTTTTCCTCCTGATTTTCACTATTTGTTGGAAGGAGGGAATAGATTGCATTCAGGCAAATTCTAGACATCCCAAGGGGCCTAGTCAGCTGTTAAGTTACACAGACTGTAAACAGGACACTCAAGAGCTTACATTAAACCATTCAGTGTTGTTTTGTGATTTATTGTGCAACTGCTTAGTGAGAGATTTATTTTGATTTATATTTTACTTTTTTTTAC
This sequence comes from Protopterus annectens, assembly GCF_019279795.1. Lineage (NCBI taxonomy): Eukaryota > Metazoa > Chordata > Ceratodontiformes > Protopteridae > Protopterus > Protopterus annectens. The sequence continues at coordinate 367,010,017 of NC_056744.1, read as the reverse complement.
CTCTGATTTTTTACTGTTATTGTCAGGTGTGACTGCAAGTGATCGTGAGCATATGTTGTTGCTCACAGTCATGTAAAAGACGTCCAGTGTTTTAGTGTGGCTGACACATCTGGTACAGTAGGTAAGAATGACTATTTTGTGAATTACTTCCTCTTGCACAAAGTTTGCTCAATGTACCTAATTTAATATTCATTTGCATATTTTTGTGTGATGTTTCCCACTCAGTTTGATTTAAATTATTTTATTTTATTTATTTATTTATTTATTTAAATTTGTTGACCGGGAGTGTCCGACTGGACGTAGGTCCATTTTCAGTGGAGGCCCGGGGAGAAAAGCTCCACAGTAAAATAAACAGACAGTAGTTACATTGGATTACATAGCGATTAACAATTTAACATAGCAATTACTTACAACATATTTACAGATGAAGAACATAGTACATCAGTAGACAACTAGAATCTTTATCTGTGAAGTACATAACAGACATTAACAAATGTTACAATGAGAAGTTCCTGCTGTATAATAAATACTAGGCTTATGAGCATCTGAGCTTGCTATAATCAAGGTAGTTAGTGGAGTGGAAAGAAAGGTAGTGGTTGGATGGGGTGGATGATATTAGAGTGGGAGTTGCAAGGGCATAGCCAGCATGTTTTTAGGTGCGCTTTTAGTAAAGTTTTGAAGTGGGTGCATGATAGTATGGAGGTAATTGTGGGTGGGAGTGAGTTCCATAATTTGGCTATGGCGCAAGAGAATAGTGCTTCACCAGCAGAGTTATTGGCTTTAGTGATCTGCAAGTGATTTTTTTTTGCTGGATCTTAGTGGTCTGGTGGTGCGATAGGGTTGGAGTAGATTCTGGAGGGATGGGACATTTAGTGGATGGTTTACTAGTTTGTGGGCGAGTGAGAGTTGATACCACTGAAGGAGGTGAGGGAGTTCAAGCCAGCCCAGTTCAGCAAGTAAGAGACAGTGGTGACTGTGGTAGGATACCCCTGTGGTGAATTTGGTGATTTTGTTGTAGCAGGTCTCTAGCTTGTTTGGATCACATTGCCTTAGGTTGGTATATATTGGAGAGGCATAAAGTAGGGTGGAGATAAGGTGGGAATTTGCTATTGAAATCTTTGCTGCTTTGGTGAGAAATTGCTTATTTCTGTATAACGCTCCTAGTTTTTGTGGACTTTTTTTATGGTCATGGATATGTGAATGTCAAATTTTAGTTTATTGTCTATTTCCACTCCTAGAAATTTGGTGTGTTCAGTTGGGTATATAGTGGTGTTGTCTTTTGCTGTGATGTTAAAGTGAGAGTTGTTTTGAGTATGTTTGGTGGGTTGGAAGATGAGTAGTTTAGTTTTGTTTGGGTTGAGTATTAATTGGGCATCGGATAACCATGTTTCAACATAGGAAAAGGCATCCTGTGTGACTTTTTGCAGTTTGGGTAGGGACTGGGCTGAGCTGATGATGGTTGAGTCATCTGCGTGCCATGTTTGGTGGCAGAGGCTAGATTATTGGTGTAAACAGAGAAGAGTAGGGGTCCAAGGATGGATCCTTGGGGAACCCCTATGGAGACAGGTAGTTGAGGAGATAGTCATTCTGCCATACAACAGATTGTTGGCAGTCAGACAGGTAACTTTGAAACCAGTTGGTGACTGATTGTAAGAAGGATAGGTTATTGAGGACAGAGATAAGTTGTTTGTGTGGGACCATGTCAAATGCTTTAGATAGGTCTAGGAAAGTAGCAGAGGAGAGATAGCCATTGTTTTTATGCTGAAGGATAGTGTTAATAAAGAAGAGTAAGGCAGTGGTGGTGCTATGGTTTGGTCGGAAACCATGCTGAGTACTGGAAAGGAGGTTGTTAGTAAGGAGGTAATCTGAGACCTGAGAGTGTATGCATCTCTCTAGTATTTTAGAGAGTGGAGAGAGAATAGCTATGGGGTGGTAATTGGTTAGTTCTGCGGAGGGTTCGCCTTTGTGGAGGGGAATTATATGTGATACTTTCCACAGTATGGGAACGTAACTTTCTGACAGAGATCGGTTAATCAAGATGGATACTGGGTAGGCCAGAGCATCAGCTGCAATTTGTAGGTATTCACTTGGGAGGTTGTCTGCTGCTAATTTGGTGGGTTTAAGTTTAGTTAAGAGTTTTTTTTATGTTGGAGGTAGGTACAGGAGAAAAAGAGAAGGCAGTGGGGAGATTACTAGTTGAAGGTGTGGGTTGGAGGGGAGGGGAGGGGGATTGTGTTGTTTAGCTAGTGAAAGTATGGTTTGGGTGAAGTGTGTGTTGAATGAGGTAGCAATATTTTTGAGCAGTGAGGGATGTTAGGAGGAGGGGTACTGACTTTCCTGGGGAGGACCAGAATTGTTTGGGGTTGTGTTGTGAGGAGTCTAGGGCAGACTGGTAGTATTGGAATTTGTCCTGTTTTATTAGCTTTTTGACTCTATTGTGTAGTTTTAGGAATTTCTGTCTAGTTGAGGGGGTTTTGGTTTTGTGCCAGTGCTCCCAGGCTTTATCACTGTTTTTCATTTCTGACTTAGTGGTTTTCTGTAGCCATGGGGAGGGTTGTGCTTTGGTTTTGGAAAATCTTATGGGGGCATGGTAATTAAGGATGTTCAGGAAGGTAGTATTAAAACATTCAACTGCGTCATCTAGACTGAGGTACTTTAGAGGATGCCAGTTACATTCTTTGAGGGATGAGATGAATGTGAGTGGGTTAAAGTTTAGTTTTTTACGTATTTGACGGTAGATGACAGGTTTAGCTTGGTACAGGTATTTTTAAGTAGGAATGTTGGAGAATGATCACTGAGGCTATCTGATAAGCAGCCTGTTATATATGACTGGGGGCTCTTACTGACTAGTATCCAATCCTGGGTAGTGTGCTTGCTGGAGTTTTTATTTATCCTGGTTGGTGAGTGGACTAGTTGGGTGAAGCGATGAAGGTGTACATGATGGGTTGGATTGTTACTAATTACTAATTGTTTTAATTTGTTTAAAATCTGTTGTTACTGATTTCATTTTTTTCTTTTAAAATTCTTTGTTACTGAGAATAAATTCTTCAAAGAAGTACATCACTAAGGATTTGCTGAAGCATGTGCATCTTGCCAGGTGAGCTATGTGCTGTGTATATATAAGCATAACACCTGATAACATTGGAGATGTGTTCCTCAAGTCAAATGTTTTATGATTTACTTTTATTAATAGTAAATCTAGACTTACTGATGATGATCGCACTTGTGCAATTATAACATCTTGGAAAACTGTTATTACATATATTAATGACTGAGCTGATGAGATAAATATTATTAGACAAAGTGCAAACAGAGCACATTTAGGAAAGAAAGTGTCTGGTGTCAGTTAACATCACTTAACCCCTATTAAACACAAACCTATGATGACAGCAAATAGCTAGAAGGAAAAATAGAGTATACACTGAAATATAATGCAAGAAGAATATATACTGTAAAAGACATTGCCTTGTCATGTAACACGCAGAACAGGGAAGAATAACATTGTTCAATCACAAAAAGATTCAATTGACAAAAATAACATAATTTATCAAGCAGAGAAGATAGAGAAAAGAGGCAAGGGGCAGGCTAAAAGGAGAAAAAAAAAATCTAAACTGAACTTCACTCTAAGAAAAAAGAAGCAAAAGATAGCAGCTGACAACATGCCTCAGACTGTGGAAATGCAATGACAACTAGATGAGAAATAAATGTTTGCAAATGAAATAAATTTAGTAAGATGAATGGCGATGAAGATCAGTCTTTTGCAACATCTGAAAAGCAGACATTATACTTGTCAGGAGCAAAAATACAGGATGTGAAGTGGGCCTTAGAGTTAAGGTAAGGAAGTATGGAGCTGTTTTATTCAAGTTGGCTCAGATGATCTCGTCAACGATTCACTGACTGTTAGCATGGAACTCACAGCCCCCTTAGATAGCATAGTTTGTACATGAGTTAGGACATATTTTTCAGAAATCACATTTAGAAAGAAGAGTCAGGTTAGCTTTAATGAAAAGAGTTTTTGGGTAAATATCTATATGAAAAAAATGGCCTGTTTTAAAAAGTAAAAGTGTATAAAATACCCAAGCCTAATTTTGTGTATACGTGTATTTAGAAAGGATGGAGTCCACTTGTCATGAGAAGGGAAGGGAATTTTTGCAGCAAATATATTGCAATATTTGACTAACATTGCCATGTCAGAAATGTAACAGTTCACAGATAGCACAATTTGATTTATCTGAGCTGATTGTTAATGCTAGAACCATTTGAAGTAATGTTTTTTACAGGTAAATACTATCAGTCTGTAGTCTATTAAAAGCCTAGTCAATAGTCAGAGGTCAGAGCTAAACTCTGTACCTTGTATCTGTGAGGTAAAAATAACCATTCTATTAACTCCTGCTACATTTGCATGAGAATGATGTTATTATTGTTTGTGAAATATGGTTAAAGAACAATGACTAGAAACCAGGTCTAGCAGGGTATAAATGTTTTTTACTGTAGTAGACATTCTATCAAAAATCAGGTGGAGGTATTATGCTAGGGATTAAAGGGGACTATATTATATCATCAAAGGATCACATTGTCAAGTGGCATTTCATCGGAAATGTCATTCATTGAATCCCCACACCCTTCATCACTAATTATATATGCCAACTCCAAGATCACACTACAGTGAGGAAATAGCAAATTTCCTGATCCCTACAGTAATGCAGTCTCAGTCCAACTGGTTTGATTAATATAATGTTTGATAGAATACTATTCAAAATGCCGTTCAGTGATGTAATCTTTCGATGATATAATAGGGACTTGATTAAAAATAGTTATGAAACCCGTGATTATTATGTTTGATAATAGCACCAGTACTGTAGATTGTACAACCATGACAATAAAGACAGCCTTGGAATAGATTACAATTGCTGGAGTTTATATGCCACCAAAGACAAATGCTGATAACTTATAGAAATTCATACATTCCTTGCATGAAGCACAGGAGGAAAAATTAATAGAAGCTGTTGACTTAAATTTACCAGAAAAAGACTGGAATTATATTGGGTCTATAACATTATTAAGGAAATTATTTTCAATGTACGTTCAAGAAAAAGCAATTCCTGCAGATTGTAAACAAACCTAACAGGGAATGGAACATACTAGACATTGTGTTACTAAGCAAATGATTTTTACTTCATGTCATGTTTTACCACCTTTGATGTGTAGTGATAATCGGGATTATAAAAGTTAATTGCTACTAGATGATTCTGGCAAACCGAAATCTAAACCAATACTCATGGAAGCAAAACTGTCACTTTGTAAAACTAATTAGAGTGATATGTTGAGTGGAAACACTGCAAAAAAGAATGTAGCAAGCTGTAAAAGGGATATTATTTGAATGCCAAAAAAAAAAAAAAAAAAAAAAGAGAGAAAAAAAGGTTTAACATCATGATCTAGGCTGACAATGTCAGGAGGTTATACTTCCATGAAAACAAGGGTCTATATTAAATCAGCGAACGCTTAAAATAGCGAACGCTAATTTATCGACCCTTTAAAAGCGAAAGCTTGAAATCCTGAAGACATGGAACATCGACTTTTTTCCCAGAGAAAAAAATCGCTAGGCCATTTTTGAGACTTTGCCATTTCCTCCAAGGTGGTGCCATCTTGGAAATGGCATATTTAAGTAGGGGGAGTGTGGGGGGTGAAGCCCCCCACTTCATTTAGTGTTTTGAAGTTTTTTTTTTTTTTTTTTTGTGGAACAGCGATTTTTTTTCCCTGAGGGTTTGTACTGGGCCTGCTCCTTTTGGCATCTGTTTCTCTGAAGCAGAAGCAAATGCTGAATGTTTATAGCTGACTAATTCTGCTGATGATTGCAAGCTGAGGGTTATCATCAACTCCCCTGCAGACACTAGCATTCTTCAAGAAGGCCTATCGCTGACTAACAAATTGTGCCAAAGCCATGGTCTTAAACTCAGTGCTAATTAATGCATAATTATACCTTTCTTTTTGGAAATTAACCATCACGGCTAATTACCATAGGTCCATAAGTATATACTAGGCTAAGAACCACTAGGACCATGAAAAGCCCAGCCATGCAACCCAAATGAATATGAATAAGATAAAAGGGTTCAATGCATCTAAGTTCTGAAATAATGAAGCTGGCATTATGTCTTTTGTCATGTAAGTTACAAACAGTTTGTTTGGGATACAGTAGTCATGTAGAAACAAACATGTAAAAAAGTATATAATGGCATCAAGAGTAACATATCACTATAAGTAATATATATATATATATATATATATATATATATATATATATATATATATATATATATATATATCTCAAGAGTAATATATCACTATAAGCAATATATATATATATATATATATATATATATATATATATATATATATATATATACATATACATATACATATATATATAGTCAATTTGAGAAAAAGCCAACATCACTAATGTTGACACATTAATATTGACAAAGAAATATCAACGTGTTTCTGTGCGTGCTCTGAGGTTATTCTTTGGACCATGCAAGTTTAAAAACAAGTGTTTTTGCAGGGGGCAAGTAAATCTGTTTACTGAGGTAGAACATTGATCAAGCAATGGCCAATTACAGGCTCAACCTGGATTAAAAAAACAGTACAGGTGTGTGTGTGTGTGTGTGTGTGTGTGTGTGTGTGTTTGTGTGTGTGCGTGTGTTTGTGTATGTATGTGTGTGTGTATATATATATATATATATATATATATATATATATATATATATATAGAGAGAGAGAGAGAGAGGTGTTCCATGACAATGTCGCAGCTGCAGTTTGTGATAATGGATATTCGAAATTAAGTCTGCACAGGTTTGTATGTCTGAAAAAAAAACATGCGGAATGCACAACAGCGAATGGTAGTGTGCATTTGCTGTTGTGAGTTTGGCATGTTGGATGGAGATCGCTCTATAATGGGGATTGAGAATGTTACCCTTTCCCACACTGTAGTGTGATGTCAGAGTTTGTATATATAAGTTTGAAGGGGTGTGGGGGGGTGCAGGGGGGCAAAACATATGTTGTATGCCACTGGATGTGGTAGTATGTTTGAAAAATTGTTTTTCGTGTGTTCTTTTTCTTGGTCGCTGTCATAGCTTTCGACAATGTTTTTCAAGGTCATAAGTCCTCGCAACAAGCATGTTCAAAATGATATATTACCTAAGTAGGAGAGAACAGGGAGAATAAAGGTAAAGTAATAGGAGTAGAAGTGGTGGGTGTGGTCAACCCCGTGGTCAGGGATCTGGGTGCGCATGCTGACAGTAGCCTTACCTTCAGCCACCACGTGGCCACAGTGCTGAGGGAATCCTTTTATGTTGTCCAACTTATAAGTAAGGGCATGATATCTAGGCCCAAAGAGGTAATTATCCCAGTGTAATCTACCCTTTTCAGACCAACCCTAGAATACAGTACTCCCCTCGGTGCATACCTGACTAGGCATATGCAGACTAGAAGACCTCATAGGTTCCTTACAAAAAGAATACAAGATGTAACAAATCTGTCTTACACCGAATGCCTCGAAGACCTTTCCCTCTACTCAGTCTCCTGTAGATTGCTGGGGGCTGATCTACGCCTGGCTTACAAGGCATCTGCAAACCCCACACTTATGAATCTCCTGCATATTCTAAGTCAAACAGTACCAGAAATGCAATGTATAAGGACCTGAATTTTATGTGTGGCTTAAACAGAATATGCTAGAGAGGCTAATATGTGTTTCAAAACCTGCCCCTCTGATGGAACAGGCTTCCCATTCATGTGAAGATGATTTTGTCTAATACCCAATTTAATTGCAACCTAAACTAGTGGGTAGCACTGGGCCTTGCCCCCGGTGTCCCTTGTGGACTGAGGTAGCTTATAAATGTCTGGCCTTGAATGTCCAGTTTGAATACAAGATGCCACCATTCTTTCAGGAAAACTTGGCTAGGCTTAGAAAGGCCCCCTGAATCGTTACCCTCGTGACAATCTATGAGTCAATGAATTAAAATATCTGAACTTGTACAGTGTGTCGTATAGATATTTAAGAGGAGGCATTTTTCAGGTATATAGGGCATTTAGAGACAACTATCTCTGTGAATGTTTGGGGTGTCAAAGGGTAGGAGAGAATCATCAGATAACCTGTGCAGCAGATTGTATACAAATGAGAGATGTACCATTAGTTCTCTGAGAGAGTAGCTGATGCATGGAATATACTGCCAATTTATATTAAACCAGGCACTAGTTTAGATATTGTTAACAACAACTTGGGCGCTTATTATGGGGAAAGATTGTTTTGGTATACTGGCAGGCTATAAGGGCATTATAGCTTGTGCTAGAAATATTTATGTGTATGTATATAATATGCTATTAGCGTTCTAGTTGAAATTAAATACGTACTCCACATTTTGCCCTTCTGTTTCACTTTATGAGTGTTAGTGTTCCACATTTTAGAAACAGAAGGTTGAGAGCTATGACTCTTTTGAAATATTAGGAGAATGTTTGATAAAGGTGCAGTTACCTTATTTTCTGCACTGCAGTATACCTAACTACCGAATTAATTAAAAACTCTGCCCAAATGCCATTTTTTCTTTAGTGGAGAATAAATTGGAACCCCACATATGCGTATTGCAAACTGCTACTGAAATCAGCTCTGAGAACAGAAAAAGCATGCGTTTTTAATTTAAAAGAAAAAAAGAAGAAAAACTATAGCCCAGCCCAGCAGCAGGATCTGTTCCCCATAATGCTGATTGATGCTAGGGGTATACATAAAAATGAACCTTTGCTGCATTATAAAAATGCTACAACTCATGAGAACTCCATCAGTAATAAAGAGTAAATCAAAGAGTAAACCAGCTAGCAGCACCTTCACTTGTATGTGGCAAAAAGTACACTCTGCTCGGACTTAGTTTCTTATGGGAGGTGGGACCATTATGGAAAGAGCAGGCAGATGTGTTATAAATTGTAAAAAAAAAAAAACAAAAAACAAAACATTAGTTTTCAGTTAATTGAATATAATGTGCTATGAAGTACAGACAAACAAGAATTCTGAGTATGAATTAACTACAGGCTGGCCATAGGTGAAATGGCACTCTAGGAAAAGAGCTTGACAGCACCCGCCCCCCCCTCCTTCAGTGTTCCCCATCATGGCATTACTACATCATTCACTTCATATTTTTTAAACATTTTTGCAAAGCTTGCATTCTTCTTCACCTTTATCCCACATCCTTTCAACATACCCTAACTGGGATGGACTGCACTGTAATAACTGGGGGAAATAACTAAATTAAAATATATATATTTTTCCCCAATCTTTTGATGACATGATCTCTTGAACAAAAGTCATGATTAAGGGAAGAAATTCCATCTTAACCTTCAGCTTTGCATTTTCCCTGCACCCTTTTAACACATTAAATCTAGGGCACACTGCAACAATGGAAGAAATAAGTAAATCATGGGTCTGGGGCCACTAGGCCGCCCCCATCAGTCATGTTTTTTTACAGATGTTCTGAGGTATTTTAGAGTTTTTTCCAAACTTTTGATTCAATGATGCACTAAAGAAAGTCATGATTAAGGGAAATAATTAAGACTTATTTTATTTTGTAAAGCTGTGTTTGACAAAAATAGCAGTTCACAATAAACTGTGAAGATAAATGCTTATAAGGATGCATAAATCTCATCTGGGAATAATGTTTACTTGTAACAAATGCACCAGCGAAAGCTGAAAAAACAACTGAATATCCAACAACCTGTTCTGAGAGCAATAAAGGCAGTCCTTCAACACAAGCAGTGAATAATCAGCCGGACCACATCCAATGTCCAAAAATAAGTTTATTGAAAATAATATATATAAAAAAATAAATATATTTATTGTGTAAGTATATATATTATTTTCATATTTTTATTCATATTTATATTTATATTTATTATTATGTATTTAATTGGTATTTCTAGATAAAACGGTCCATTTTTTATCCATATTTTATTCATTATTACTACTTTTTAAGAACAATTTTGGTATACAACTGCGATCTATTTGTTATAAAACTGGTGTATACACCTTTAATAGGAAGTTCTTTTAGAATGGTTAAGTTAATTCAATAAATTAATCAATTATTGTTTATGCCAGCCCACCTATTGGTCAAGTATATATAAGTGATGTATTTGTTAAATTAATTGTCTCTGAAGAAGTCTCCGAAGGGAGACGAAAGCGATAAGTCTGTTGTAATCATTGTTTGTGCTGTTGTGGTTATTGTTGGAGTAAATAAACTTATTTTTGGACATTGGATGTGGTCCGGCTGACTATTCACTGTTTGTGTTGAAGGACTGCCTTTATTGCTCTCAGAACAGGTTGTTGGGAATAATGTTTACTTCCTCATTCCCTCTGGTATTAGACTGGGATGAATGCACACAAGACCATGTTCATATATTCCAAATATTTGCTGTCCAACATATATATATATATATATATATATATATATATATATATATATATATATATATACAGCATACTTCCTCAGCCTACTCCCAAAAGACAGCCACCTTTGGTTTACAGCTCTGATGTTAAACTAGGACACACCTGAAAAAGCAAACAGAACACACTAACATACCAACCTGCTGCTGTCAGACATATAAAACATGCTAACGTACCAACCTACTGCTGTCAGACATATAAAACAACATGCTAACATACCAACCTACTGCTGTCAGACATATAAAATAACATGCTAACATACCAACCTACTGCTGTCAGACATATAAAACAACATGCTAACATACCAACCTGCTGCTGTCAGACATATAAAACAACATGCTAGCATACCAACCTGCTGCTGTCAGACATATAAAACAACATGCTAACATACCAACCTGCTGCTGTCAGACATGTAAAACAACATGCTAACATACCAACCTGCTGCTGTCAGACATATAAAACAACATGCTAACATACCAACCTGCTGCTGTCAGACATATAAAACAACATGCTAACATACCAACCTGCTGCTGTCAGACATATAAAACATGCTAACATACCAACCTACTGCTGTCAGACATATAAAACAACATGCTTACATACCAACCTGCTGCTCAGACATATAAAACAACATGCTAACATACCAACCTGCTGCTGTCAGACATATAAAGCAGCATGCTAACATACCAACCTGCTGCTGTCAGACATGTAAAACATCATGCTAGCATACCAACCTGCTGCTGTCAGACATGTAAAACAACATGCTAACATACCAACCTGCTGCTGTCAGACATATAAAACAACATGCTAACATACCAACCTGCTTCTGTCAGACATATAAAACAACATGCTAACATACCACCCTGCTGCTGTCAGACATATAAAACATGCTAATATACCAACCTACTGCTGTCAGACATATAAAACAACATACTTACATACCAACCTGCTGCTCAGACATATAAAACAACATGCTAACATACCAACCTGCTGCTGTCAGACATGTAAAACAACATGCTAACATACCAACCTGCTGCTGTCAGACATGTAAAACAACATGCTAACATACCAACCTGCTGCTGGCAGACATATAAAACAACATGCTAACATACCAACCTGCTGCTGGCAGACATATAAAACAACATGCTAACATACCAACCTGCTGCTGTCAGACATATAAAACATGCTAACATACCAACCTACTGCTGTCAGACATATAAAACAACATGCTAACATACCAACCTGCTGCTGTCAGACATATAAAACAACATGCTAACATACCAACCTGCTGCTGTCAGACATATAAAACAACATGTTAACATACCAACCTGCTGCTCTCAGACATATAAAACATGCTAACATACCAACCTACTGCTGTCAGACATATAAAACAACATGCTTACATACCAACCTGCTGCTGTCAGACATATAAATCAACATGCTAGCATACCAACCTGCTGCTGTCAGACATATAAAACAACATGCTAACATACCAACCTACTGCTGTCAGACATATAAAACAACATGCTAACATACCAACCTGCTGCTCAGACATATAAAACATGCTTACATACTAACCTGCTGCTGTCAGACATATAAAACAACATGCTAACATACCTACCTGCTGCTGTCAGACATATAAAACAACATGCTAACATACTAACCTGCTGCTGTCAGACATATAAAACAACATGCTAACATACCAATCTGCTGCTGTCAGACATATAAAACATGCTTACATACTAACCTGCTGCTGCCAGACATATAAAACAACATACTAACATACCTACCTGCTGCTGCTCAGACATATAAAACAACATGCTAACATACCAACCTGCTGCTGTCAGACATGTAAAACAACATGCTAACATACCAACCTGCTGCTGTCAGACATATAAAACAACATGCTAACATACCAACCTGCTGCTGTCAGACATATAAAACAACATGCTAACATACCAACCTGCTGCTCTCAGACATATAAAACAACATGCTAACATACCAACCTGCTGCTGTCAGACATATAAAACATGCTTACATACCAACCTGCTGCTGTCAGACATATAAAACAACATGCTAACATTGCAACCTGCTGCTGTCATACATATAAAACAACATGCTAACATACCAGCCTGCTGCTGTCAAACATATAAAACAACATGCTAACATACCAACCTGATGCTGTCAGTCATATAAAACAACATGCTAACATACCAACCTGATGCCGTCAGACATATAAAACAACATGCTAGAATACACTAGCATACAGACCTGCTGCTGTCAGATATATAAAACAACATGATAACATACCACCCTGCTGCTATCAGACATATAAAACAACATGCTAACATACCAACCTGCTGCTGTCAGACATATAAAACAACATGCTAACATACCAACCTGCTGGTGTCAGACATATAAAACTACATGCTTCTTTACAATGTTTGATTATCAGGAACATAAAACGACAGTCACAATAATCTAATTTAATTTGTTGGTCCTAAACAGTTCATTACCAACAGACAAGATATAACTGACCTTCTGCGCATACCTCCAAAGTTTGTCAAGAAAAAGTCAAATAAATAATGATCTCACTATCCACAGCCCCTCCCCCCAAAAAAAAAAACTTTACTGGCATTATATATGCACTTATGAGGTTTGACTGAAAGGAAAATTAAATTAGTAATGACCACAATGTCCCCTGACACACACACACACACCCTACGGTGAACTTCTATGCATACCTCTGAGCAGGAGCTGGTTTTGGACTCAGTGGGGTGTAGGGCGAAGGACACTACTAAGCCTGTGCCAAAGTCCACTTAAATAGCCTTGGGTGTTGGGGCCATCAGAGCCTCTAGATGTTCTAAGGGTCTGGGTGTTCTGTGATGCATTTGCTGCATTATTTCTGAAAGATAACAGCTTAACATTTTTGTTCTGCTACCCAGAAGAGAGTTATGTATGTTTCTGGTGATATTGTGTGTATCCACAGATAAAAGTCAGTGAAATGTTTAAATACATACAAACATAGACTACCCCAGTAAGCCTTGTCTATCACACAGGCTGTACTGATTTTTCACACACATACATACATACTGACATTGGCCCTGACAAGCCAGGTCTGCCATTAAATTCACACCCACACCCACATACATGCACACACACACTGCATACTTACCTACAGGGACATTTTTTGCAATGTTGGAGAAGCCAGACTACATGGATAAACCTTCACAGATACAGAGAAGCCAGACAAGCACCACACAGAAGAAGCCACAGCCAGGAACTGAACAAGAGCTGTACACTTTGAGATGGCAACACTACTCACAGCATCACTGTACTATAGTCAGCTACTTTCACATACATCCTGATCCTGCCATCCCACCAGTGAAAGCTAATTATCTTATATAAATATGTTTTCAGAGAATGGTGCTTTCCTCCTTGGCTACTGCTGTTGAAAATTCTTAAGACGCTTCTTCTTGTTTCTTCTTTAAAATAACTTTTATTAAAATAATTTAAAACAAAAACCAAAAATAAAAGCTACAACCTAACCATTTGAAAGTTAACGTTGTAACACAAAAAAGAGAGATGAGCGCTTTCGGTTTATCAACCTTCTTCAGATCTGCTTAACATTAGCAGCTGCTTCTATTTATATTCATGCTGCTTACTTGGAGTCATCCCCCACAACCAATAGGAGCCTCTATGCTAATTCTTGATGTACTTGTAATCCAATCCGATGTTCTGGTTCTTATTTCTTGGAAGCCAATTGCTTTCTTCCATGCAAATAAGTTTTAATGAATCCACCAATGTTTATTCATTCCTTTCTCTCACCTAATTTGCTATTCTTTTCCTTTTGCTCCAATGGCTTGTGTATATCCTGTTACAAGATGCAGGCTCCACCTTTTTATGTCTTGGTCTTATTTCCATTTTATAAAAACTAATCACTCTCCCTGCATAGCATTTTTCGTGTATTTCGCCTCTATACTAGAGGCGTCTGTCTGCCTATAACAGAGCTACAACCTCTTCTCTTTCACGGGTTGTCTTCGCTATGTAAACCACAAGTACAGTGGCTTTCTCCTTTATTTAAGACATAAGATCAAACACTTTCTTGTAAATACTCTTGCTTCCATGTCATCAGGTCTCTTTTAAACTGTTAGCGCTTACTTAACTACATAGATGCACTTGCTAACTCTCAGGTGTAATAGAAAATCATAGATCAAAAACTTTCATATTTTGTGTCTTACTTCTTAATATCAAGTCTCTTTCTGACTAAGAGCACTTGCTTATATTTGAAAATGTACTGCTGATTCCTGTTATTCTATCTGAGTTTTTACTTTGTACAGAGCTCTTTACTCAGTCTTATTAAGAAGCTATCCTAATTGTTTTATAATATTATGTAATCCATTGGTTAGCAGATTACACTTCTTCTCCTTTTTCTCTCTCTACTAATTCAATGCCTTTTCTTCATTTGCTGACAAATTTCCGCTAACAAATATCTTTGATGTTTGTAACGCTTCTTTTCTCCTTTCTAATTGATATAAATGATGGATGAACAACACTCTTTCTATTCCTTTAGCGCTCTGAATTTCAATATTTTCCAGACTTCTACATGCACAATGAACTTGATTTCAATTTATTTATAGTTTGGAGTTTACTCTGCTTCCACTATAATGTTCAAACCAGGACTAGAACCCTGAGCCCTTTGTTTAAGGGTCTGATGCTCTACCAACTGAGCTACGTTGGTAGATGCATAGTCTTAGTTTTCTTAAAATATCACGGAAGAAAATAGAATTTTTGGATGTTAACATTATTTTGGATGAGATCAAAGGATTGGAAACAGCCTTGTGTAGAAAAACAACTTGGAAAAAACATCTTTTACTTAGATCTAGCATGCATCCAGGCCATATTTTTAAAAATATTAAGGACAACCAGGTGCAAAGGGTCTCCAGATTGTGTACCAATGATAATATATTTCGAGAAGAAATACAAGGATTAATGAACAACTTTACAGCCAGAGGGTATAAGGAAGAAAAAATGGAAGAAGATAAGCTTAGAGATATTCGAAGGAAGAAAGGGAGACCATACTATTCAGCTAAAATTGATAAAGAGAACAAAGAAAAGGAGCCGAACAGAAGAAAAGAAATAGTAAGAAGTCCTTTGATGTACAGTACAGATAATGTTATCATAAGAGAAACTATTAAGAAATACTGGCCTATACTAACAATGGACCAGAAGATAAAAGACATAGTAGGAGAACACCCTAGTTGTACTTATAAGAATAAGAAGAACTTAAAGAGGCTCCTATGTGACATAGATAGGAAAGAGGCAAAGAATGTATCTATGCCAACAGGAGCATTCAAATGTGGAAAATGCAAAGCATGTCAGTACATTATGAGTACAGATAGGTTTCAACATCCATTGACAAATAAGGTTTACATCTTTCAAGAAAGAGCAAGTTGTAACAGTGAGAATGTGATCTATGTAGCAAGTTGCATGGTATGTAAAGCATTATATATAGGTAAGACTAACAGAAAATTCAAAGAACGAGTATTAAGACATATACGAGACATTCATAATAAAATAGAGACCAATGCTCTTTATGTACATATTAAAGAAAATCCAGAGCATAACTTTAGATTTATGGTTATGGCACAGATTAAGCCTATGGAAAGAGGAGGTGATATAGTAAATAGAACAGAAAAAATTGAGTTGCAATGGATAATTAATTTACGATCCAACCAATTCCCCAGACTAAATGTTATAGCCCCGCTTAAACCTGTCTTAAAAGAAAGAAAACTACAAGGGAAATGAATTATACATCTATCAATGTAGCTCGGTCGGTTGAGCATTAGACCCTTATCTAGAGGATCCAGAGCTCGAGTCCTAGCTTGGGCACTAAGGTGAAAGGAAAAGAAATCCCCAATCATAAATGGACACAGTTGCAGTTAAGTTTACTGAGCAAGAAGAAATTTGGAAAACATTGAAATTAAGAGCAACAAAGGAATAAAAAGAGTGTAGTTTGCTTATCATTTTTTTGGCTTATATGTAATAGTCCTCCTCAAGCTTGTTTAGAAAGAAAAGAAAACTAAGAGGGAGTTGAACTATGCATCTACCACCATAGCTCAGTTGGTAGAGCATCAGACCCTTAAAAAAAGGGCTCAGGGTTCTAGTCCTGGTTTGAACATTATAATGGAAGGAGAGTAAACTCCAAACTATAAATAAATTGAAATCAAGTTCATTGTGCATGTAGAAGTCTGGAAAATATTAAAATTCAGAGCGCTAAAGGAATAGAAAGAGTGTTGTTCATCCATCATTTATATCAATTAGAAAGGAGAAAAGAAGCGTTACGGACATCAAAGATATTTGTTAGCGGAAATTTGTCAGCAAATGAAGAAAAGGCATTGAATTAGTAGAGAGAGAAAAAGGAGAAGAAGTGTAATCTGCTAACCAATGGATTACATAACATTATAAAACAATTAGGATAGCTTCTTAATAAGACTGAGTAAAGAGCTCTGTACAAAGTAAAAACTCAGATAGAATAACAGGAATCAGCAGTACATCTTTGAATATAAGCAAGTGCTCTTAGTCAGAAAGAGACTTGATATTAAGAAGTAAGACACAAAATATGAAAGTTTTTGACCTATGATTTTCTATTACACCTGAGAGTTAGCAAGTGCATCTATGTAGTTAAGTAAGCGCTATCAGTTTAAAAGAGACCTGATGACATGGAAGCAAGAGTTTTGCACACAGTGCAGACTAGAGAGGTTGTTGACTGCAACTGAGCTACAAAATATAAGTATCTTGATTTTTTTTGATTATTTTTACAGATTACTGTTTTTACAATTTAATATATATAAAGCACTTTGTCTATTCAGTATCTTCACAAATCCTTATGTGTTTAAAAACTTTCATTTGTCTCTCTAGTGCTTGCTGTCTGTAGGCTATTTTGTCCCACCTTCCCTCCCTGTTGGTGTCTTGCTCTTATACTTGGTGGCTTTGCAGTTGACCGCCCCTACTGTGACACACCTCCCAGTCTAGTGTCATTAGCTCATTCTGCTTAATACAGAGAGAACATTTGATAAGGCCTTCTGTTCCTCCTTTTTCCCTTTCAAAAAGTAAAACAAAACTTTTTTTTTTCTCTTTCGCCTGAACCTTCTTGTGTTCTGACTGACCTTCTCAAACATTTTGGAAATATACAGTATATTTCAGAGCATTTGTTATAACTGTATTTGCTATAACTGATTTAAGTATTTTTTTCTGGCTTTTTGATTATTTACTGCTTAGTGACTGCATTTTAGCCTGTTTATACAGCTCTGCATTCTATTTAAACTGTTTTTGTGTTGATTAACTGTTTTGCACTTTTAAAATGTTAGTTGTTGCTTAATTTTACCTGTAGGCTAACACACTCAAGTGCGCTAGCCGCTTAAAAGCATTTATAGCATTTACTGTCTGTTTTTCCTCTGTTTTCTGCAAAAAAGAAAAAAAAAAAAAAAAAAAAATCTTGTTTTCCCGCCTTACTGAACTAGAATAGTCCAGTCTTCAGAGTTTGCTGATCTCTGGGCTTTGTCTTGGTTCCTGTGCTATTCCATATCCTTATTTGGATAAAAGGAAGCATCTTTGTTCACCAGTGGGAGTGGGGAGCACTGAGCGGCCTATTTGTCCCTAGAGGAGTGGTTCCAGCCAGAAACTTGTAGTCTATTGGCCATTTTGGGTCAATTCCTAGCTCTTTTCAGCCCCCTGTAATAAAGCCCGCTTTAGCGTGCTTTTTCACTTGTATTCAACTCAGCACCACTCCTCGTGGTGTCCTGCAGAGTTCTACAAGCAGCAGAGAGCAAAAGAGTGACTTTTTCCTGATTTAAGTATTTTTTTCTGGCTTTTTGATTATTTACTGCTTAGCGACTGCATTTTCGCCTGTTTATACAGCTCTGCATTCTATTTAAACTGTTTTTGTGTTGATTAACTGTTTTGCACTTTTAAAAAAAGTTATTTGTTGCTTAATTTTACCTGTAGGCTAACACACTCAAGTGCGCTAGCCGTTTAAAAGCATTTATAGCATTTACTGTCTGTTTTTCCTCTGTTTTCTGCAAAAAAAAAAAATCTTGTTTTCCCGCCTTACTGAACTAGAATAGTCCAGTCTTCAGAGTTTGCTGATCTCTGGGCTTTGGCTTGGTTCCTGTGCTATTCCATATACTTATTTGGATAAAAGGAAACTTCTTTGTTCACCAGTGGGAGTGGGGAGCACTGAGCAGCCTATTTGTCCCTAGAGCAGTGGTTCCAGCCAGAAACTTGTAGTCTATTGGCCATTTTGGGTCAATTCCTAGCTCTTTTCAACCCCTGCTATAAAGCCCGCTTTAGCTGGCTTTTGTGATTTAGCTGAGTTGCCCACAGAGCACCATCGGGCAGCGCCGGTTAAACAAGGTTAAACTATTTCTGGCTCCGTAAAGTCTGCTCTTCAATTTTTCCCTTAGAACTTCTCTACTTGCAATCTAAACAGTCTATTCTCTATCTCAAAAGCTCAGCACTTGCTCCTAAAGCATTTTTATATAGGTAAAGTACTTGTATACTAAACAAAGTACTACATTAGCCTAGAATCCCCTTGAGTACCCATTTCCCTATAGGTCCCTTCTGACTCAGTTACACAGCAAACTTTTTCACTTTTTCTAGCATGTCGAAGGGTCAGTTGCTAGCGTCCTCTCCTGTTCAGCTGGTGAATCTGGGCACCTTGAGGCAATGTTACAATTGCCTCATGTACACAGACAACCCACTCCTTCTCCCACAAAACACAAATACATGTGAGAGATGCAACTATATAGCCAAACTGGAGGCTGAGCTCTCTCAACTCAGGACTGGCAAGACCAGACAGGAGGAGAAGGAAACCACGACACCACAAACCCAGTTTCACATAGAACTATCACAACTGCAAAACAAACACATAAACACACAAAGACATACTCGGAGGCACTGATCAAAAATCTACCAAAACTAAAGAGGCCTCCAAAGCAGACACCCAAGCAACTGCCACCTCAAGACATAAGACATGCAACACATAGTTCTCAAAGTCAGTGTGCTAAACAGTCACAGCCCTTAAGGCCAAACACAATGCCAGACACACTTGTTATAGGTGACTCCATAGTCAGACACACTGACGTCCCACTCACCAGACTGAACAAGGAAAAGATCACAGTAAGCTGCCTGTCAGGCACTAGAATCCGCCACATAACACAAGCACTCAGGTCACTCCACAGCAAGTACAAGTATGACTCAGTCATTGTCCATGCCGGTGTGAATGACCTGAGACGTACCTCCCTGGACTACATGAAAAGAGACATAGAGGAGCTCTCAGATTATGTAGCCCAGGCCAGTATGACCCTGACCCTGAGCAATATCCTACCCTCACCAAGAATGATGCCACAATACAGAGACAAAATGATCAGCTTTAATAATTGGCTTAATTACTGGTGTCATTCTAAGGGGATCCAATGTCTGTCTGCCTGGGATGACATGCTTGACAAGCCACACTGCTTCGCAAGGGACGGCTTGCACCTGTCACCCCTGGGCTTCCGGATATTGGCAAAGGCTCTTGCCACCCCATAGTGCCTTTTTTAGGCAAGGCTCAAATGATAAACCTACCGCCCTAGAAAACAAAAATGGAGAAAAACTAAGGGTAATACTGCTCAATGCCAGAAGTCTAAACCACAAGATGCACGCCCTCAAAGCCCTCCTCAGTATGGAGAACATCGATGTCTGTGCTGTGACTGAAACCTGGTTCAAGGCTCCTGAGAGCACCCCAGCACTATCAGGTTATACCTCATATCATGCTCCGCCCCAAAATCCGGACCGAACCACAAAAGGAGGGGGAGTATCCATATTCATAAAGGATACCCACACCTCCAGGTTAGTGGCAATGCACGAAGCATCGGAGACCATCCAGGTGCAATTAACCATAGGTAAAACTGCCCTACAGTTTGTAACATGCTACAGACCACCTTCTCAAACTCAGGAAACCCACACAGCCTTCCTGAAGACACTGGAGAGTATGAATGTCTCTCCAAACACCATCATATTGGGTGACTTCAACTACCCAAACACAGACTGGGAACATTACTCAAGCCCCAACACCCTAGCCCAAAGGTTCCTTGAGTTCATAAACTCAAAAGCTATGGAACAACTAGTCACCATTCCCACAAGAGGAGAAAATATACTAGACCTAATCATCACAAACATGTGGACAAAATGCTCCACACCGGAAGTATATCCCTCATTGGTGAGATCAGACCATAAATTAATCTCACTGGAGATCCACATCCCGCCCCCACCCCCAGCAAGAAAGACCACAGTGAAGAACTTCTCAAAAGCAAACTTCACACTTCTTAAGACTGGAGTGGTATCCTTCAAGGCCCCCGAGCCAGTGGAAACCACAACCCACGCTGCTGAAACCCTTACAAATGCCTTCTACGAGCACCTCCAGGAATGTATGGATCAAGCAATCCCTAATAAAATCAAGACCCTTTCCACCAAAGGCGCCCGGTCTGGTGGACTCCAGCCATAAACAAACTCTACAACAAGAGGAGAAAGCTACTACATGACAGAGCAAAATCCCTAAATGGGAAGGCATCTCTGATCAATACTAGCAAAAAACTACGATCACTCATAAAATCACCCAAGGCCAACTTTGAGAGAAAAATCGCTAATGACACAAAAGACAATCATAAAGCCTTCTTTAGCTATGTTAGAAACCTGGGTGGAAACTCCCAGATATGCTCAGAATTAGTCCAAAATGATAAAAAAAATCACTGAACCCACAGACATTGCCAACATACTGGCAGACAGGTTCAGTGCAAATTTCTCCTCCTCCTCCCCAAAAGGAGAAATATTTATCCCACCAGAGTCTAGCCTCCCAAACATCCCAGATGCCCAGGTGAGAGCTGCTCTCTCTAAAGCAAAAACCACAGCATCAATGGGACCGGACGGTGTCCCCAGCTGTGTGCTACACGAACTCAATGAGGAACTAAACCCACACATAAGGCTGCTGTTTAATCTTAGCCTTACTACAGGATACGTACCCAAAGAATGGCGTACGGCAACTGTGGTCCCACTCCACAAAGGCGGTGCTTCTACGGACCCTGGAAATTACCGCCCCATAAGCTTGACGAGCCTTGTCTGCAAAGCTATGGAGAGGATCATAATGGAACTCATAAATAAAGACATTGGGGACCTACAGACACTGGATCCTACCCAATTTGGCTTTGTCAAGTGCAGATCCTGCCTCTTGAACTTGGTCGACTTTTTCGAAACAGTCACTAAGGCCATTGATGAGGGTAAGGCAGTTCACACAGCCTACCTTGACCTAGCAAAAGCGTTCGAGACAATACCCCACTCGGGCATCATAGAAAAGCTCACCGGCTTAGATGTAAACCCATATGTCACAAGATGGGTTGCAAACTGGCTCAAGGACAGAACACACAGGGTTAGAGTTGCTGGTGCCATGTCAGACTCTAAGCCGGTCACGAGCGGTGTCCCACAGGGCTCAGTCCTGGGCCCCCTCTTGTTCGGCATTTATTTTTCTGAAGTGCAGGCAAACATAGGGGATTGTGGCTGACAAAATTTGCAGATGACTGCAAACTGGGCACCATAATTGACACTCCATCAGACACAGACATCCTCCAGAAAGGTCTCATAGAAATGGATAACTGGTGCCAGAGCCATGGCCTTAAGCTAAATGCCAAAAAATGTATAGTCATACCCTTTGGGAAAAACAAGGTAACCCCTAATTACCACATAGGTGGTAATCCATTAAACACGGAAGACGTTATCAGGACCTGGGGACCCAAGTTGACAGTAACCTCTCTTTTGACACTCACATTGCCAAAGTGGTTAGGAAGACCTTCTATATTGCCCACCTGATCATGAAGGGATTCACATCCAGATCAGGAGAGGTCATTGCACCCCTGTACTCTTCACTTATCAGACCAATGATTGAGTACAACGCCCCATTCGGAATGTACCTTACCCGACACCTGCAGCAGTTGGAAAGACCCCAAAAGTTCCTCACCAAAAGGATAAAGGGGCTCAAACATATGTCATACGATGCCCGACTGAAGAAACTCCAGCTCAATTCAGTCGCATACCGTCTGCTCAGAGGTGATCTGCGCCTGACATACAAGGCCATGTCCAACCAGGAAATTAATGGACATGCTCCACCTCAAAAAATCCAAATCCACCAGAGCCACGAGAGCAAGAGACTTAAACCTCAACACGGATATAAATAGGATGTGCTGGAGGGACAGATTCATCACCCAGAGATTCCCTACACTATGGAACAGAATCCCAGTCCATGTGAGGCAGAGCCCCTCACTGACTCTGTTCAAGAGAAATCTTGACGAGTGGATGGGAGATCGTAGGTTTACCCCGGGAATCATCTCTGTATCACTGCTGGACAGAGGCACAGCAAACTAATGGGTATAGTATTCTCATCCTAAGGGGTGGTGAAAGCCACACACACTCTGGCTAGGCTTTTAAATGCCCTAGGGCAGATAGCCTAGTATGAACCTATGAACCTATGAACCTATGAACAAGAAAGTGTTTGATCTTATGTCTTAAATAAAGGAGAAAGCCACTGTACTTGTGGTTTACATAGCAAAGACAACCCGTGAAAGAGAAGAGGTTGTAGCTCTGTTATAGGCAGACAGACGCCTCTAGTATAGAGGCGAAATACACGAAAAATGCTATGCAGGGAGAGTGATTAGTTTTTATAAAAGGCAAATAAGAACAAGACATAAAAAGGTGGAGCCTGCATCTCGTAACATGATATACACAAGCCATTGGAGCAAAAGTAAAAGAATAGCAAATTAGGTGAGAGAAAGGAATGAATAAACATTGGTGGATTCATTAAAACTTATTTGCATGGAAGAAAGCAATTGGCTTCCAAGAAATAAGAACCAGAACATCGGATTGGATTACAAGTACATCAAGAATTAGCATAGAGGCTCCCATTGGTTGTGGGGGATGACTCCAAGTAAGCAGCATGAATATAAATAGAAGCAGCTGCAAATGTTAAACTGATCTGAAGAAGGTTGATAAACCGAAAGCGCACATCTCTTTTTTTTGTGTTACAACGCTAACTTTCAAATCGTTAGGCTGTAGCTTTTATTTTTGATTTTTGTTTTAAATTATTTTAATAAAAGTTCTTTTAAAGAAGAAACAAGGAGAAGCGTCTTAACAAGAATTTTCAACAGCAGTAACCAAGGAGGAAAGCACCATTCTTTGAAAACATATTTGCAGCATTTCTTGGGTTTTCCGTAAGCGTTTGCTCACTTCTCTTTTTACTACAATTATCTTATATAATGCTGATGCTTGTGATGAAAAGTGAAAGAAATTATAACCAACTTGTTAAATTTAAATGTACTGCAACCCCCTGATGTTCATGCACACATAAGCTGTAATAAAAATATTTCTACCCTGATTTTAGCAGATACATTATTTACAACTGCTCCTGTCACTCCAGATTAGTGACTTTTATTTAATTGTGATTAAACAAAAGCAGGAGTAAGTCACTTGCATTTACTGACAGCCTCCATGACCATCAATTATAACTTTACTGTATGCACTCAAAATTAATAAGTAATGCCCAAAATAATAAAGCATTCTGTCTTCACACAAATGCACACTAGTCTTGCAAAGCCAGATCAACAGAAAGAAACTGGGCAAATGATGAGAGGGTCATCCACTTTCATCCACAGACAGCACCTACCCCACAAACAGCAGTTAAAGCCATGTGCACGTCAGACATCTGACTGTGATAAACAAATGGGCACATAATGAATTTTAAAGTATTTCAAACGGCTGATCCTGTTTGGGCATCCTGCAGACTAGTACAGCACCAGATATGTGAAGGAGAGACTTTTTTGCTGATCTAAGTACCCTTTTGGCTTTCTATTAACTGTTTCTAGCTAATCACACTTTTAAAAAGCTGTTTTTACTGTGGTTTTGCTGTATTTCTGCTATATTGTACTGCAAATCATTTTACTGCACTTGACTTATCTGTTTAAAAGTTAAAATGTAAACTGCATTTCGCACTGCAGGCATCACACTCAAGAGCAACAGCCTTGTATGTGCATTTCTACTGTTTTAAATTGCTTTTGCTGCCTAATTTCTAAAAAAATAAACAAAAAAACCCAAAATATTATCTGCACTGCTCATTTTCCACCCTTTCCTATACTAGAATAGTCTGGATCCCAGATCTGCTGGTTTCAAGACTTTACTCTGTGTTTCTGAGTGGTCTAGACATTGTTGTGGTAGTGGGAGGTCTTTCTGCTTATCAGTGTGAGTGGTAAGCATTCGAACAGCCTATCTGTTGTGGGAGGAGTGGTTTCCTGCTCTGAAATTTATCTTATTGGCCATATTGGGCTAATTTCTATCCCTTTCAAGTTTCTGAGTTAAAAACCCGTGTTTGCATGGGTTTGTGCTTGTTTTAGTTCGGCAGATCCTGTTTGGGCTTCCTGCAGACTAATACAGCACCAGAAATGAGAAGGAGAGACTTTTTTGATGATCTAAGAACCCTTTTGGCTTTCTATTAACTGTTTTTAGCTAATCACACTTTAAAAAACTGTTTTTACTGTGGTTTTGCTGTATTTCTGCTGCATTGTACTGCAAATCATTTTACTGTGTGTGCACTTGACTTATCTGTTTAAAATTTAAAATGTAAACTGCATTTCGCACTGCAGGCATCACACTCAAGAGCAACAGCCTTGTATGTGCATTTCTACTGTTTTAAATTGCTTTTGCTGCCTAATTTCTAAAAATCCCCAAAAAACCCCAAAAATATTATCTGTACTGCTCATTTTCCACCCTTTCCTATACTAGAATAGTCTGGATCCCAGATCTGCTAGTTTCAGGACCTTAGTCTGTGTTTCTGAGTGGTCCAGACCTTGTTGTAGTAGTAGAAGGTCTTCCTGCTTATCAGTGAGAGTGGTAAGCATTAGAACAGCCTATCTGTCACAAAAGGAGTGGTTTGCTGCTCTGAAATTTACCTTATTGGGTGTTTTGGGCTAATTTCTATCCCTTTCAATTTTTTGAGTTAAAAACCCGTGTTTGAGTGGGATTGCATGAGTTTGCGCATTGTGCAGCGCTGCTTAGCTAGGGTTAAACTATTCCCGAAGCCATAAAGGCTGCTCTTCAGTTTTTCCCTTAGAACTAGCCAGTTTCTTAATCTTAGCATTTGAAACTGCTTTTCTGTGCTCAGCACTGGTTCAGAACTGTTGTAAGCACTAAATAAGCTACAAATTACTGATGAACTCAACCTTTCTCATTACCTAGTACCTAACAGTTTTTGTACTTATCTTCCTCAAGTTACTTCGAGGAAACAGCTCTAGTACTTACCTTCCTCACTTGCCTAGAGGAAAAAAGTGATTACCCAGCATGACCAGCTCCAGGTGTTCTCTCCTGTCTACTTGATGAATCTGAGCATCTTGGGGCAATGTAGCAATTGCCTCATGTACCCTGACAACCCTCTCCTCCTACCACCCAACACTACAACCTGTGAGAGATGCATTTATCTAGCCAAACTAGAGGCAAAGCTCTCTCAACCCAAGACTGAACTTAGTCAGGAGGAGAAGGTAAACACTTGCTGCACACTACACTCATCACATAGTCCCACTATACCTACACCACCAAAACCCACACATACATACACAAAAACATTCTTGGAGGCTCTTAGTAAGAATCTGCCCAAGCAACAGAGACCTCCAAAGCAGAAATGCAAGCAACCTTCACCCCTCATCACAACCCAAAAGAAACATAGCACACAGACTCAGTGTGCACTCAACCACAGCCCATAAGGCAAAACTAAGTACCTAACACATTAGTCATAGTTGACTCTATAGTCAGGCACACTGATGTTCCACTCACCAGACTAGACAAGGAGAAGGTTACTGTTAGCTGTCTGTTGGGTGCCAGGATCCGCCACATAACCCATGCTTTCAGACCATGCCACAACAAGTACAAATATGACTCAGCCGTTGTCCATGTTGGTGTGAATAACATGAGATGTACCTCCCTGGACTATTTTATTTATTTTTTATTTTATTTAAGTTTGATGATGGGGGAAGTCCACTGGGCCAAGAAGAGCCCGTTTTCAGTTGTGGCCAGGGGAGAAAAGCTCCACAATAATTGCAAGTTACATTTCACATGTTACAAAAGGACATATTTCATACAGCTAATTAAACATTTACAGATAAGCTCCATTATATTTGCAATTGACTTGTTACAATGTTACAAAAATGAAAAGACATAATTCAATACAGAAAGTTCAACATTTACATAAATTGAATATTTTTGTTATAAACTCAATTGTAGGTTTAACATTTCAAAATATATAGCTACTAGCCATTAATAGGTTAGGAAAATATTATACATGGAGAGGGTAATAGTATATTTGAGATTGGAGAGTATAGAACAATAGAAATTTGTATGGTTAGGTAGGTTGCGTAAGTGTGTGGGGAGAGAGTTCCACTATTTAGCTAATAGATATTAGAGAGAAAATTAGTTTTTGGTAGGGGAGGGATTGTTTTGGGTGGGATTAATAGTAGAGGTAGTTGGATGAGTAGTTGGATGAGTCAGTGCAAGGTAGAATGAGGGGGAGGGATTTATGTTGGAGCATGGCAAGGGCATTCCCATTTGGAAGAAAGATGAGAGAGTAGCTGAGATTTGAAATTTGTATAGCTAGGTAAGTTGCATAGGTGTGTGGGGAGAGAGTTCCACTGTTTAGCTAAGAAGTGGGACAGCAGTAGATGGACAGGAGGTTGTGCAGGTTTGTGGACCTGAAGGAGATTTTGGTTTCTGGATCTGAGTGAGTGGTTGGGAATGTAAGGTTTTAAGGAAGTAGCGAGAGCTGGGCAGTTGGCACATTTAAGGACGAGCTTGTGGGCAATGGTGACTTGTAGGTAACTGAGGTAGTTGGGTAGTTCAAGCCAGTTGAGGGTAAGGAGGGAGTGGCAGTGGTGGGATGAGATTTTTGAATTGGTTACAAATTTGGAGATCTTGTGGTAGCAGGAATTAAGTTTGGGAAAAAGGCCAAGATGGAAATTGGTGAAAAGAGGGGCACCATACATAAGGGAGGGGAGTAGGAAGGTGGATGCAAGAGTTTGATGGGTAGAGGGGCTTAGGAAGTGGTTGTGCCTGCAGAGGAGAGCTAACATTTGGTGGGTTTTCTTGATTGCGGTGCGGATGTGGGTGTCAAATTTTAGTTCTTCATCAATAATGATGCCAAGAAGCTTGGTGTTGGGAATGATTTCAAGGAGGGTGCTGTTTTGGCTTTGTATGGTGAATGTGGATTTGTCAATGGAGTTTTTGGTAGGGGAAAACAACATTAGTTTGGTTTTATTTACATTTAGTGCCAGATGGTTAGACTGCATCCAGGTTTCTGTTTTGGAGAAGGCTAGTTGGGTTTTTGCTAGGAGCTCGGAGGGGGAGAAGGCTGAGCAGATGATTGTTGAGTCATCTGCATATTGGATGATAGATGAGTCTGGGATGGATTGGTGAAAGTTGTTAATGAATAGGTTGAAGAGAAGAGGGCCAAGAACAGAACCTTGTGGGACACCTGTGACTACACCTGTGACTACATGAAAAGAGACATGTAGGAGCTCTGTAATCTTCTAATCCTGGCAGGTATGACCCTTGCTCTGAGTAGCATCCTACCTTCATCCAGAATGATACCGCAGTACAAGGACAAAATGATTGACTTCAACAATTGTTTAGGTTTCTAGTGTCATTCAAAGGGGATCCAGTATCTGTCTGTCTGGGATGACATGGTCGACAGGCCACGATGCTTTGCCAGAGATTGTCTGCACCTGTCACTCCTGGGATTCTGGATAGTGGCTAGGGCTCTTGCCACCCCTATAGTGCCTTTTTTTAGGCAAGGTTCAAATGACAAACCCACCACCATAACAGATACAGGCAAGCAAAAACTGAGGTTAATGCTACTCAATGCTAGAAGTCTAAACCTCAAAATGCAGTCACTCAAGGCACTCCTTAAAATGAAGAACATCGATATCTGTGCAGTGACTGAAACCTGGTTCAAGGCTCCAAAGAGCACCCCTGCATTACCAGGATATAACTTATACCATACCTTTCAGCCATCTAACCAGGACTGGAACACCAAGGGCAGAGGTGTGTTCATATTAATTAAGGATAACCACACCTCCTGTCTAGCTGCCCAACATAATGCATCCGAAATTATCCAAGTGAAACTAACTCTGGGCAAAACTGAAATCCATATTGTAGTTTGCTACAGATCCCCCACCATGCCCCAGGATTCCCATTCCTCTTTTCTTGATATACTAGAATATATTAGGGTTCAACCAAACACCCAAATAATGGGTGATTTCCACTACCCTACCATTAACTGGGAAAACTACTCATGTAACAACTCCTTCACTCAACGCTTTCTAAAATTCATAAATTCCCATGCGCTGGATCAACTTATCCACACCCCCACCAGGGGCAATAATATCCTAGACCTAGTCATTACCAACATGAGTGACTGGTGTTCCACACCTGAAGTCAACTCCTCATTGGTCAGATCTGACCCTAAGCTAATCACCATAGATATCCACATCCTGCCCCCACCCCCCATTAAGGAAACCACTGTAAAAAATGTTTCCAAAGCCAACTTAATTCTTCTTATGACAGAAGTGGCCAACTTCATGACACCCATGCAGATGGACAATACATTTACGACTGTCGAATCTTACACAAATGCACTCTATAAGCACTTACATGAATGCATGGATCATGCTATCCCTAACAGAACCAAGATGCTATCCTCCAAAAAAAGGAAGCCAATCTGGTGGTCCCCTGCTATAAACAAACTCTACAACAGAAGGAAGAAACTGTTGCAAAAGAGAGTAAAATCCCATGAGTGGAGGATCTCCCTGGCCAGCCTCATTAAGAAACTGAAATCCCTCATAAAATCCTCTAAAGCCAGCTATAAAACAAGATTGCCACTGACTCTAAGGACAACCACAGAGCATTCTATAGCTATGTCAAGAATCTCACTGGCAATATCCAGATCTGCTCTGAGTTGCAGCACAATGGCACGAAAATTACGGAACCAACTGATATCGCCAGCATCCTGGCTGATAGGTTCAGTGCTAACTTTACCCACCCATCCCCTAAAGGGCCCATATCCATACCGAAAGAATGCAGTGCCCCTGCAATCACAACTGAGCAGGTAAAAACTGCACTCTCCAAAGCCAAGAACACAGCATCCATGGGGCAGGACAACATCCCAGGCTGTGTTCTACATGAACTTCAGAATGAACTGGCCCCCCACCTAAGCACCATGTTCAATCATAGCCTCATGACAGGCTTTGTACCCACTGAATGGCACACAGCAATAGTTATACCACTCCACAAAGGGGGAGCTACCATGGACCCCGGGAACTATTGCCCTATTAGCCTGATGAGCATGGTTTGCAAGGCCATGGAATGTATCATCATGGAACTCATAAACAAAGACATTGATAACCTCCAAGCTCTGGACCCCACCCAGTTTCGGGTTTGTGAAGGGCAGATCATGTCACCTGAACCTGATTGACTTCTTTGAAACAGTCACCAAAGCCATAGATGAGGGTAAGGCAGTACGCACAGCCTATCTTGACCTCGCCAAGGCTTTCAACACCATTCTGGAATCATAGATAAACTCACTAAACTGGGTATAAATCCATACGTCACAAGATGGGTTGCCAACTGGCTCACTGACAAAACCCACACTGTAAAGGTTGCAGACTCTAAATCTGACTTCAAACCTGTGACAAGTGGAGTACCACAGGGTTCAGTTTTGGGTTCCCTCCTGTTTGGGATCTACTTCTCTGAAGTATGGGCTAACACAGAGGGCCTCTGGCTTATGAGGTTTGCAGATGACTGCAAATTAGGTGCCATAGTCAAGTCCCCAAACAATGTGGACATCCTACAGAAGGGCCTCATTGAGACTGATGCCTGGTGTCAGAGCCATGGCCTCAAGCTCAGTGCCAAAAAGGGCATTGTCATCCCCTTTGTTAAAAACTCTGTACCCATGAACTACCACATAGGTATCAGTCAACTTAATGCCGAGGGTGTGATAAGAGAACTTGAGACCCAGGTGGACAGTAGTCTCTCCTTTGATAATCACATCACCACAGTAGTCAGGAAATCCTTCTATGTGGCACACCTCATCACAAAAGGGTTCTCATCCAGGAAAAAAGAGGTCATTGTTCCCCTCTACTCGGCTCTCATTAGACCTATTATTGAGTACAACGCCCTTTTTGGAATGTACCTCACAAGACAGCTGCAACAGCTGGAAAGGCCACAAAAATACCTCACAAAGAGGATTACGGGACTCAAACAGTTACCCTATGCTGACCGTCTAAAAAACTCCAGCTTTACTCTGCAGCATATCTCCTATTCCGAGGTGAACTCTGCCTAAAATACAAAGCTATGTCAAACCCAGAGCTGTTGGACATGCTACACCTAAAGAAATCCCAATCCCTCCGAGCTACATGCTCTAGAAACCTAAACCTTGTCACCACGATAAACAGAACATGCTGGAGGGATAGAGTCCTGTCCCAGAGACTTACCATACTCTGAAACAAGCTACCTATCTATGTCAAGCAGAGTTCCTCACTAGCACTCTTCAAGAAAAATCTTGACGAGTGGATGGGAATAGGAAATTCACCCCAGGGATCACTTCTGTGACCTTACTCAACAGGGACAGGAAAATAACCTTCCAGGTGGCAAAAGCCAGGGAACCCTGTTGGCTAGGCTACATAGGCTCTTAGGCCGATAGCCTAGTACCTACATATGAACCTATGAAGTTATTTTACACAAATCACATTAATCCTGCTAACTCAGAATAGAAAAAGAACTTACAACCCTTAGTCATTTTCCTCTACAGGAGCATTAAGGGCAGGTATTTAGTCTGTGTACATCCCACATGCCCAGCTCTTTTTAAATAAAAAAGTCTCAGCTTCTCAAAGATAAAAAAATCAGTGACAAAGTGAAAAATATTGAAGAAAAAATTCCCCAGTCAAGGAAAGATTGTAACTATTGCTCTTACATTTCCTTACATCCTGGAAGAGTTAACAAACTACCAGGTTTACATAGTATTTATTTATTTAATGATACCAGGTCAGAACCTCAAATGACAACAGGGGTGGGAGTGGGGTGGAAGAAAGGACCAAAAGAATGAACAATTTTTAATTATTGCTCTAATTTATTAAAAGAATAGACCAAAACATTTTGCATCATCAACATGCAGTTTCTGAAAAATAAGAACCACGAAGCTGTAATGTTTGGCATTATTGCGTAACATCTATAGCTTTTCATCTCTGCATATTTCCTGAACAATAAGCAGTGCAAAAACTCGAACATTATTGGCTGACTAATTCTTGGTGATTTGCCTGCAAAAATAACTCGTTTCTTTTTTTTTTTTTTTTTTTTGCAGAAGGGAACTATAGGCTTTGCATTAACATACGTTGTTTGAACAGTAAGAAGTAAAAAACTTAACATTTAACATTAATGAATGATTGTAATCTTCAGAGATCTTAGGGGCAGCAAGGCAGTAATAATAAAAAAAGACTTACCTCACAGTGTAATGGTCTGGTCCTATTTCAAAAATCCAGTGCTACCTACATTAGTTGACTTTAATTTGTGTGGGTTTTCAAGTTGTTGCCACATGGCAGTAAGGAGTAAAACGTTCCAGAAATTGATTTCAATTTTGATTGAAATCATTTCGATTACATGGCATCTACTAGGAAGTCAAAGCCTCCCACACCTGCCATCCTTAAAAAATAAGTAAATGAATAAATAGATTTGGCTGGGGAAACCTTTTCAGCTTTATTTATTTATTCTCATTTCATTACTAAAATATTAGTAAAGAAACAGGGAAACAAACTAAATGAAGTTAGAAAGGCACATCAAACCAAAAGACAGCCTAAGCGGCCTACTTCTCCTATGCATAACGCCAGCCCTGCCTACAGGAATGATAAAAAGAATTTTATACAACAATAAGAAAGCACATTTATGAGAATGTTGCAGTTGAAACTTGTAAATATTCATAGTTATATTCTGTCTTGCTTAGTAGAATTAGAGGTGATGTCCTACTGAGATCAAAACTATATATATTTCTGTCAAATTATTGTACCGTGAGACGTAACTTTAAGACTGCTGAAGCATTTAGCATAAAATGATGCACTTATAGAGCCTTAGAGAAGCTGTTTGCTTATGTCAGTGTCTGTCAGTCCTATTTATCAGTATTTATCTGTTTGTCTATCTATATAGCTGTCTCTCTATCCATGTGTTCATTCATTTAAGCATTCACATACAAAAGAGTGTGTGTGTGTGTGTGTGTGTGTGTGTGTGTGTGTGTGTGTGTGTGTGTGTGTGTGTGTGTGTGTCTATAAATATATCTGAAGTCATGTGAAAATTTGGAAAACAGAATGAAACACAACTACAGTTGTAGCATGGTGCACTTTATTAAAAAATTTAGCTTAAAGAATAATTCATAGTAAGAGATTATGTCTTAAACTCAAATTTCTTCTTACTGTTTAATAAATAAACTGTATGTAAATATAAAGAATATAGTTTTCATTAAAATAATAAAGAATTCATAATTGTTGAAATACAGTGGGGGTATATACACTGGAGTAAATCAGTAAAAGGTGAAAGTCTGAAGAGACCAAATGGAATAAATGAGACACTCCCATCCTAATCACCTTCACGCATCTCAACAACAACCTCAGGGGGTCATGATTTGCCTGTTGAGCAAGTCCATCATCCAGACATGCAGTGAGAAGACACAACGGGGAGAATGCCATAAGTGAGACCATATTGATAATGGATTGACTATGTCTGAAACACTCATCAGCATTTAAGAGTAGAACTAACCATGGCTGACCGCTAGACTCTGTTGCCGCTACTAGTAGTTGGCATGATTATCATCTTGTTTTGCTCATGTTGAAAGAGAGGGGCTACATCTGACACTGTGACATATGTAAGGTAGATTCCTACACAATGGATACAAAGCGTGGTCCCATGCATATGTCCCATAAGCTGTGTGACATGTAATAGGCAGGAGTGTGTGTGTCCCTATGCATATGTTAACATACGTTCATAGAAAAATGGTCCAGCTGCACATCAAAACACACCAGGTACCATGCAAGTACTGTGAGAAGGTAGAGTATAAAGTGATGCCTTGTTGCCGGCACTTGGTACCCATGGATGGCATCAGTTAAGGGGTGGGGTGCAGGGCAGCCTTTATATGGCCAGATATTGCAGACAGTAGTCTATAATATAAATGCTATGTGGAACTTTGATCACACATTGCAGCAGTTTTGTAAGAATGTGATTGTTATGCTAAAGCAAAGGCACATTCCTCAGCAGTAGGATGGTCAGATAACAGAGGATACACCTAGGAGCAGAAGACCAAGAGAGCAAGAGGAGTTTTTGCTGTCCCTATAGGTGGGCAACAGTAATGGGATCATACCCAGTGGAATGGACACTGACATCAGGATGGATGGTCCATCTCCACATGTTTCAGAGGATGATGCACCAGGTTAGGTTAGTAACCCTCATGTCACATATCTGTATTGCCGAATCTGTACACTGAGAACATCAGATGTTCCTTATGCTTTGTTAGAGGAATATCAGATATGCAGCCACATTAGGATGGCTACAGTAGTAGTATGGGATTGTGTGGTATAGTTTGCTTTGATGTGGACACTCTCAGTATATGTGGCACTGGGCCACAGTTGTATCACAGATACTCATGCTGACTCCTTTGTATATTTTGCTATATATTTGCAAGGTGCAGCACTCCTACAGGAAGCTGATGGCACCTTTGGAGTAGCCGATTATGATCAGACAGAGAAACAGTTGTTGATACCTGAGTCACAGTCAGATAACACTGTGGCACTGTGTATCTCTATTCTGGGTGGTGTCACAGTCAGATAACTACTGTGTGTCTCTGGGTGGAATCACAGCCAGATAACACTATGGTACTGTGTGTTTCTGGGTGGACATCTACCTATAATACAAGGTGAAGGTGTGGCCTTGCCCAACAGATGAATCTGGGACTGTACGTTCACAGTGCTCACTGCCTCCACTGGATAGAGGGTCCCACATCTTCCATCTGCTGCTGTTTCTGCAGGATGAAATTAATACACTGCATCTAATGTGGGCATACTCATCACTGCACAGCCTCACAGGAATGTCTGATGCCATCACCTTTAGCACTTGGGCTCTGGCATATGGGCTGCACTCAGGATGTGCAAAGGATGACAATTTTGATTAATGCCATCCTCCTGTGGGGTACATGCAGAAATGTCTGATGTGCAGTGTGCTCACATCATGCAGTGACCAGCACAGCCTGATAATGACATTGCACGTGTCATGCTTGTTGTGTGTGGCACTACATTGCTAATCTGTACTCGTTAGACTCCTACTTCTGGACTGAATGTCATAGTTTCACCTGTACTGCCAAGCGCTGTTCCTGTTACTGTTGGGGGGGTTTGTGTGCTGCAAGCTGCTGCTTTTTAACTTCGGTCTTATCGGATAATGGTGTTGCATAATGTTTCCTACTAGCTGTGTTTTTGTGTGTGTGTGTGTGTGTGTGTGTGTGTGTGTGTGTGTGTGTGTGTGTGTGTGTGTGTGTGTGTGTGTGTGTGTGTACACGCACTTGGTCTGACCATAACAATATCCCAAGATTGCCAAGACTATTCCATAAAAAGCAAATAAGAAGTATTTAACATAACAGGAACACTCTGCAGGCTGTGTCTGTGTCATACTGGAGTACCAATTGAAAAATATCAAGGCAGTGGAGACATATTAAGGCAGTGGAAAAAGGCTTGGAGCAGGCAGAGCACATGCTCTATGATGTCACAGTTTTCTGCATGTGTGAATGTTATACTGGAATTCTCTGTGTGGTTAGCACGTCAGCCAAGGCCTGTATGATGTCATGATCTACTGTAAAGTGACCAGTAAACCTCTGATCACAGAAGGTGTAATATTTTACTTGCTGGTATTAAAGTTTCCTCTGGTGCTGGATGGCAACAAACACGCTAGCAGGAAGTTGCAGCACTAATCACCATCGTAAGCTACTACGCGACTGACAGTACTACCCTTAACATGCTCATTATCTGCAGCTATGCTGTCTTTGGTGTGCTTCTCCCTTTCACAATCAAGCAGGGGTTGCTCATGGGGCTGGCTGGTGGACTGCAGCCCCCAATTTAAAATAAGAGTCAAATTTCTCAATTTCTGATTTTTTTGTTGGTGCTCAGAACTCTGCACATGCACGTGTTTGTTTGGAGAAAAGTATAGTCCAAAAAAAAGACAAAAAAGGGGTTAGTTGGTCATGAGAGGAGGAGCAAGTTTTATTTTTTATTATATTTTTTTATAAGCACTATACCTGCTACTGCCAGTATGTAGGAAGGTAAGTACATTATGTAAGTGTGTACATGTGTATGTGTTGGTGGGGTACATAGGTATGTGTGGTGGTATATATGTTCCCAGCTGTCCCAAATATGAGGAGCATATAGGCATGTGTGGTGGTATACATGTTCCCAGCTGTCCCAGATATGAGGAGTATATAGGTATGTGTGGTGGTATACATGTTCCCAGCTGTCCCAGATATGAGGAGTATATAGGTATGTGTGGTGGTATATATTTTCCCAGCTGTCCCAGATATGAGGAGTATATAGGTATGTGTGGTGGTATACATGTTCCCAGCTGTCCCAGATATGAGAAGTATATAGGTATGTGTGGTGGTATACATGTTCCCAGCTGTCCCAGATACGAGGAGTATATAGGTATGTGTGGTGGTATACATGTTCCCAGCTGCCCCAGATATGAGGAGTATATAGGTATGTGTGGTGGTATACATGTTCCCAGCTGTCCCAGATATGAGAAGTATATAGGTATGTGTGGTGGTATACATGTTCCCAGCTGTCCCAGATATGAGAAGTATATAGGTATGTGTGGTGGTATACATGTTCCCAGCTGTCCTAGATATGAGGAGTATATAGGTATGTGTGGTGGTATACATGTTCCCAGCTGTCCCAGATATGAGGAGTATATAGGTATGTGTAGTGGTATACATGTTCCCAGCTGCCCCAGATATGACACTGAATGTCTCTGAATTTATCCTTATATTTTGGTCTGGTCCTTGTAAAGTTTGTGGCTTTTCTGGCAAATCAGTGAGGACTATGGTCACGAAATAATAATTAGAAACAGTTGTGTTTCAGACTTAGCCTTCAAAAAAGCATGCTAATGCAAAGCCTGTAATTCTAATATGTTTCTAAGTATATAAAGACAGTAGCTTTCACTGATTTTGGTCCTTTAATCACTATTAGTTTGAGCTTTCTCCTTGATCCTTGAGCTTAGAGATTGAGAGGTATCTGGGGGTTGGGGGTATTGCATACCATTTCCTGCTAGCTGTGTCCATGTGTGTTATAGATGAGAGAATAAATTCCTCTGTGTCAGTTTTCTGCATATGTATGCTGTCATTTGCTGCATTCAAACATCTGAGATGCACTGCCACAGTTTTACAAGTGTCTATAATTGGTGGTCACGTGTGTGTGTGTGTGTGTGTGTGTGTGTGTGTGTGTGTGTGTGTGTGTGTGCGTGTGTGTGCATGTGTGTGTGTGTGTGTGTGTGCATGCGTGCCTTTGAGAGGACGTAGATGCTGCCAAGTGTCCCTGGTTTTGCATACTATCTCCATTCACATTCTGGACTGTTTCTTGTGACGTTTGTGGCTTTTCTGGTAAATCAGTGAGGATTCCAGTCACTAGATAATGATGACAGATGTTTGTGTTTCAGAGCTAATAGCCTTCAATAAAGCATGCTAATGCAAAACCTGTTACTCTAGCAAGTTTCTAAATATATAAAGGCAGTAATTGTGCCTGAGTTTTATCTTTTGTGCACCATTATTTTGTTTAGCTTCCTGCATTATTGAGCTAAGATATTGAGATATATGGGGGGGGGGGGGGGTTGCATACTGTATTTTGACAGCTGTGAGCTAAGACAATAGTTTTCTGTATGGCAGTTATTTATGAATATAGTCATTCATTTGATTGCAATCAATTATTTGAGATGTACAGTCACAGTCTTACAAATGGTTGTGTGTGTGTGTGTGTGTGTGTGTGTGTGTGTGTGTGTGTGTGTGTGTGTGTGTGTGTGTGTGTGTGTGTGTGTGTGTGTGTGTGTGTGCGTGTGTGTGTGCGTGTGTGTGCGTGTGTATCTGTGTGTGTGTGTGTGTGTGTGTGTGTGTGTGTGTGTGTGTGTGTGTGTGTGCGTGTGTGCGTGTGTGTCTGTATGTGTGTGTGTGTGTGTGTGTGTGTGTGTGTGTGTGTGTGTGTGTGTGTGTGTGTGTGTGTAGGGGGTTAAAATAAACTGTTTCAGCCAAGTGTTATTATTTTTATTTTAATGTAATCTGATATCTGAGGTATACATGATCAATAAAGTTGTCTTTTTGGGTACAGGAGCTATTTTTGGATGAAAGTGACTGACACGGATGTAATTTGTCCTAATTAAGCAGCCAATGTTCTGACTTTGCAGAAGCAGTGTGCAGTTTTGTAAAACCATCCGATATACTTTATTGTGGCTATTTTTAACATAATTAGATAGCTAAGGTGTGCACATAATTGATGAATATGGAGGATTGTTGGTGACAAAAGGGACAGTGGAGGGCTGCAGATTGCAATGCTACTCCAATAGAAATTGCCACATCCTTTAAATACCTAGGTTTACGGCTGGATCATTTTACGTAACTTGCATAATCAGTCTGAAAATACCAGGAAAATGATCAACTTGTTTTTATTCTGGTCACTTAAAATATCTCTCTTCCTTTCAGGACCATCAAGAACTGCAACAGGCAAAGGAGTCCCCCCAGCCCATCTCAAATAAATGTTCCCCATCACAGCTACAACCTCTGAAAAAACACATTTGCTCTACAGCCTAGTGCAAACAAAATATCCTGATTCATTTCAATCTCACCCCTCCGGAAGACCACTCCACCACCCTGTCCAAAGCCAGATGACTCCCAGTCACCTACAGAGCTGAATTACTCCCAGGGTCTCTTCTTTCAAAATTCTTCAACAAGGTACTTTCCTGCTTCTTGCTGCAAAACTCCATTATAAAACTACCCCCCACAACCTCCACAACTTCTCCTGATTGACCCTTTCACTGTACACCCCAATCCAAACTGCACTGTACTGACACTCCTTCGGTTTTCTTGAACCCAGACTCTGGCAGTTCCTCCACTCTTACCTAAAATAAATGTCCTCTTTCCCTATTCTCAGAGCACAAGTTGAAAGTCACTTCCAT
Source organism: Protopterus annectens (assembly GCF_019279795.1). Taxonomy (NCBI): domain Eukaryota; kingdom Metazoa; phylum Chordata; order Ceratodontiformes; family Protopteridae; genus Protopterus; species Protopterus annectens. The sequence goes on along the minus strand of NC_056744.1, from coordinate 366,971,187 downwards.
CAAAAATCTGCTTGGACACTGGACACATCACCTGATTTCTCTCTCACCTGTATCATTTCTACTGCCACTCTCTATTCTCACCTGCTGCTTACATTACATATTTACAACTATAATTAATCCACATTTGTTTTTCAGATTGATATGTTAATATTTGCTCGATTCAATTGTCTGCTCAACTTTGTACCTTCTGCAATTACTCTGTGTTTGTCAATTAGTTCTGTTTTAATTTTTTAAATTTTTATTTCATTTAGGCTGTGTCTCTAAATGATCTGTTGTGAACTATGTCCTACCCTGATAAACAAACTTAAATAAATAGATTAGTAAAAGCTAGCCATAATTTTTTCATGTTTCATCAGTCAGACATCAACACTGTATTCAGTAAATGACTGTCTGTGGCAGTCTGGGCAGGATGAATATGATAGCAACTGATTAATGGTGCAGTGAGTAGTATTGCTGCCTTCTGTGTGTCATCTACAAGTACTTCCTGTGTCTATGCGGGTTTAATCCATGCACTTTGGATCCTCATCTGTATAGTATACACCTCTAGCCATTTATGCTTTTTGCTTTCAGCCTAATTGAATGCTAGTGTGATGCACAGAAGGTAACCATCTTTTCTTGGAGGGGCAGGAAGGCTGCTCTAGTCCCAGAGAGGATTTATATATTTGTGCAAGCATTTGTCTTCTCAGCTTATTGGAAACTGTTGTTTTGGTAGTTTTAAACATTAAGCTTTAGACCCAACCTATTTTTCCTTGAAAGTAAACATTAAGACTGAATTTCTTTCATTAATCATGAATTTTTATTTACAGGTGGTTAAGATCGCAAGGTCGCACCGTAGGCAAATGAATGCTGAGGGGGATCAAACCCTGTAAACCAAGAAGTATCTCACTAACAGCTTATAATCTTAACCCCAGAAAAATCAAAGGTAACGGAAGCAGCTGGTACTATACACAACACTAAATATCAAAGGCAAGAGAGACCAGCTTCACAGCAGCAACAAACTTTTAATAAAACAAAACACAACAAAGGATAAGCGCTTTTACGCCAAAACCTGGCACTTCATCAGATCAATTACATAAAATACACATCTGCAATAAATAGTAAAACAATTATCACAAACCTAAATTACATCCAATAAAAATAATTTCCTAAGGCCATGTGATCTGAAAACAGGCTTCAGTGGTACACAATCATTGAGTCCTTTATCTATAGTAGCTTGAAGCTCCAATATCCATTTGATTTCAGCAGATTCGGTCTTAGTACGAATATCACCCCCTCTTGCACCATTTTTGCACAATTCCACAGCAGAAAACTTAAATGAATGTGAAGAGTCTGTAGAAGAAACTCGTCTTCTACTAAGTGCATTCTTATTATCTTGTATAAATGTTCTCGTATACGGTTCATAAACCACCTGTTGGTTTTACCAACATAAAAACTATGGCATTGTACAGACTCAGCAACATATACTAAATTACAACTTTTACAGTTTGCAAAACATTTAAAAGTGTATACAGACTTGGTTTCAGGATGTACAAAAATGTCAGTGCAACTGATATATTTACAAAAACCACAAGCATGGTAAGGAAATGTCCCGTTCTTATTCAATGCAAAGAATCAGTCGGCATAGATTTATAACGTAAAAGTTGTTTAAGGGACTTATTTCTTCTAAAACAAAACGTTGGAGTGTCACTCAAAACACCTTTAAATGGTATGTGGGACAGACAAAAAGGAAGGTTAAGGTTCGGATTATGGAGCACATAGGGGATATCAGAAGATATAATATGGATGGTCCTGTGGCATATCATTTTGTTAGTGCACATGGGGGCTCCAGTGAAAGTTTGTTTTTTAGTGTGCTTGCCCGTCCTCATTTAAAATATGGGGGCAGTTTTAAAGAGGATCTGGATAGATTAGAGTGTAGGATGATTTTGAATTTCATAACACTTTTTCCTAGGGGCATGAATATTGATAGTAATATAACATTGTAACAAAAATATGCACTTTAAACATCTTATTTTAAAAGTAGTGGTGAACTTAAAAACATTGTAGTATATTTTAGTTTTATTTGTTTGTGTCTTTCGGCTTTTCCCAGTTAGGGGTCGCCACAGCAGAACTCCAGTCCGCTAATGATTGGCACTAGATTTTTACGTGCTGGCTTGCCGGGCCTAACACACAACCTTCAATGAAGGAATGCCCATTCACGCATCTCGACACACAGAAGACGCTCTAACTGAGAATCAAACAAGCAACGTCTAACTGTGAGGCGACAACGCTACCGCAGCACCACCACTGCAGTATATTGTTCATAGGTTCATAGGTTCATAGATTGGTACTAGGCTATCAGCCCTAGGGCCTATACAAGCCTAGCCATAACAATTCCCTGGCTATTTCTTCCCACATTATTTACTTTCCTGGACCCCTGTCTAGCAGGGTGACTGACGTGATCCCTGGGGTGAATTTCCTTTCTCTCATCCAATCGTCAAGGTTCCTCTTGAAGAGGTCCAAAGAGGCACTCTGCTTGACATGTATGGGCAATCTATTTCAGAGTCTGGGGAGTCTGTGGGTCAGGAACCTATCCCTCCAGCATGTTTTGTTTATTGTGATGACAAGGTTTAGATCCCTGGAGCGTGTAGCTCTGAGGGATTGGGATTTCTTTAAGTGTAGCATGTCCAACAGCTCTGGGTTTGACATGGCCTTGTATGTTAAGCAGAGATCACCTCTGAGTAGACAATATGCGACAGAGTATAGCTGGAGTTTTTTAAGGCGGTCAGCGTAGGGCATCTGTTTTAGGCCTGTAATTCTTTTAGTGAGGTATTTCTGAGGCTTTTCCAGTTGTTGCAGATGTCTTGAGAAGTACATACCAAATGGGGCGTTGTATTCTATAATGGGTCTAATGAGGGATGCGTACAGTGGGACAATGACCTCCTTTTTTCTGGATGAAAAGCCCTTTGTGATGAGGTATGCCACATAGAAGGATTTCCTGACTGTTGTGGTGATGTGGTTATCGAAGGTGAGACCACTGTCCACCTGTGTCCCTAAGTCTCTTATCACACTTTCTGTGTTTAGTGTACTGCCACCTATATGGTAATTCATGGATACATGTTTTTCCCAAAGGGATAACAATACATTTCTTGGCATTGAGCTTGAGCCCATGGCTCTGGCACCAAGCATCTGTTTCTGTAAGGCCCTTTGTAGAGTATCCACATCATTTGGGATTCAATAATGGCTCCCAGTTTGCAGTCATCTGCAAACTTTGTTAGCCAGAGTCCCTTAGTGTTGACCTGTACTTCAGAGAAGTAGATGCCAAACAAGAGCAGCCCCAGGACTGAACCCTGAGGTACTCCACTTATCACTTGTCTGGAGCTGGATTTGGAGTTGGCTACTTTTACAGTGTGGGTTCTATCAGTAAGCCATTTAGCAACCCATTGGGTGAAATAGGGATTAATGCCCAACTTAGTAAGTTTATCTATGATTCCAGAGTGGGGGATGGTGTCAAAGGCCTTGGCAAGGTCTAGATAGGCTGTGTGGACCACCTTACCCTTATCCATGGCTCTGGAGACTGATTCAAAGAAGTCAATCAGGTTCAGGAGACAAGATCGGCCCTTCACAAACCCAAACTGGGTGGGGTCCAGTGTTTGAAGGTTGCCAATGCCTTTGTTTATAAGTTCCATGATAATACGCTCCATGGCCTTGCAGATAAGGCTTGTCAGACTGATGGGACGGTAGTTTCCGGGATCCAAGGTGAATCCCCTTGTGGATTGGGATAACTGTAGCTCTGCGCCACTCAGTGGGCACGAAACCTGAGGTGAGGCTATGATTAAACATGACACTTAGGTGAGGTGCCAGTTCATATTGTAGTTCATGTAGTACACAGCCCGGGATGTCATCTGGTCCCATGGATGCTGTATTCTTGGCTTTAGAGAGTGCGTTTTGTACCTGTGTGGCCATTATTACTGGAATTTGGCAATCTTCCGGTATTGAGATGGGCCATTTAGGGGGTGAGAGAGGGGGAGAAGTTGGCACTGAATCGATCTGCCAGGATATTGGCAATATCCTTCGGATCAGTATATTTAATGCCATTCTGTTTTAGCTCAGAGCAGATCTGAGCATTGCCATTTAGATTCTTGACATAGTTATAGAATGCTTTGTGGTTGTCTTTGGAATCTTTGGCAATTTTATTTTTGTAACTAGCTTTGGAGGATTTTATGAGGCATCTCAGTTTCTTGCTGAGGCTAGTAAGGGAGTTTTTTGCATCCTGGGATTTTCCTCTTTTCTGCAAAAGTTTCTTCCTTTTGTTGTAAAGTTTGTTTATGGCAGGGGACCACCAGATTGGCTTCCTTTTTTTGGATGAAAGCATTTTGGTTCTATTTGGGATGGCACGATTCATGCATGAGTGGATGTGCTCGTACAGTGCCTTAGTGTAGGATTCAGCAGTTGAACTTTCAGTTCCCCGTCTGCATGGGTGTCATGAAGTTTGTCACTTCTGACTTGAGTAGCATGAAGTTGGCTTTGGAGAAGTTTTTATGGTGGTTTCTTTACTGGGGGTGGGGTGGGATGTGGATGTTAAGGGTGATTAGCTTATGGTCAGACCTGACTAACGAGGGGTGACCATAGGTATGGAGCATTGATTTCCCATGTTGGTAATGACCAGGTCTAGGATATTGGAGCCCCTGGTGGGACTATGGATTAGTTGATCCAGGGCATTGGAATTTATGAATTCCAAGAACCGTTGCACAAAGGTGTTGGGACATGAGTAGTTTTCCCAGTTAATGGCAGGGTAGTTAAAATCACCCAGTATTAGGGTGTTTGGTTCTATCTTAATATTTTCCAGTATGTTTAGAAAGGTGTAGTGAGAATCTTGGGGTATGGTGGGGGATCTGTAGCAAGCTACAATTTGGATTGCAGTCTTACCCAGTGTTAGTTGCATTTGGAGAATTTCAGACACATTGTGTTGGCCAACTAGACTGGTGGTGTGAATATCCTTGGTGAATATTGACACTCCTCCACCTTTAGTGTTTCGGTCCTGGTTTGGTGGCCGAAAAGTGTGGTAAGAGTTGTAGCCTGGTATTGCAGGGGTGCTCTCTGGAGCCTTGAACCAGGTCTCAGTTACTGCACAGATATCGATGTTCTCCATTTTTAGGAGTGCCTCGAGAGAGTGCATTTTGAGGTTTAGACTTCTAGCATTGAGTAGCATTACCTTCAGATTTTGCATGCTTGTACCTGTTACGGTGGTGGTTTTGTCCTTTGAAGTTTGCCTAAAAAGGCACTATAGGGGTGGCAAGAGCCTTAGCCAGTAACCTGAATCCCAGGGGCGACAGGTGCAGACCATCTCTGGCAAAGCATCGTGGTCTATCAATCATGTCATCCCAGGCAGACAGATACTGGATCCCCTTTGAATGACACCATAAGCTTAGCCAATTGTTGAAGTCAATCATTTTATCCTTATATTGTGGTATCATTCTGGGCGAAGGCAGGATGCTACTCAGGGCTAGGGTCATACCTGCCTGGGCCACATGATCCAAGAGCTCTTCCATGTCTCTTTTCATGTAGTCCAGGGAGGTACATCTCAAGTCATTCACTCCAACATGGACAATGACAGAGTAATATTTGTACTTGTTGTGGAGTGACTTGAGTGCATGCGTTATGTGGCGGATCCTGGCACTCGACAGGCAGCTGACTGTAATTTTCTCCTTATTCAACCTGGTGAGAGGGACATCAGTGTGCCGGACTATAGAGTCACCTATGACTAAAGTGTTAGGTACATTGTCTTGCCTTAGGGGCTGTTGCTGGGTGGCACACTGGTGTTGTGAACTATGTGACACATTGGTTGTGATTGGTGTTTGTTTGCGTTTCAGCTTCAGAGGTCTTTGTTGCTTGGGCAGGTTACAGTTAAGGGCCTCTGCATATGTGGATTTAGTGTTGCTATATGTGGGTGTTGGTGGTGTGGGTTTAGAAGGGCTATGTGTTGCTTGAGGTGTAGTGTGGGTGTTAACCTTCTCCTCTTGACTGTTTAGCACAATCTTGGGTGGAGAGAGCTTTGCTTCCATTTTGGCTATGTAAGTGCATCTCTCACAGGTTGTAGTGTTGGGTGGTAGGAGGAGAGGGTTGTCTGTGTACATGAGGCAATTGCTGCATTGCTCCAGTATGCCCAGATTCACCAGGTGGACAGGAGAAATCACCGGAAGCTGACCCTTGGACATGCCTGGTTTGGGGCTTTTTTTTTTTTCTTTGTAAAGTATAGGAGCTGTTTCCTTAGCAAGGTACTTTGCAATTATAGGCTGTTTAGTGCCTACTATTAATTTCTCCTTGCTAACAAGGAGAGTTCAGTGTTTGTATGAGTTTAAGGCTTCCTAGTGCTTTCCAGCAGGTATTAGAGAAAGTGCTAGTCACAGAGATGCTTAAAGGTAAGATTGAAAAGAATGCACTCTGCAGTGTGCACTAGAGAAGTTAGATGTGAAAGTAGGTAACTTGAGTTTTACCTGTTTAAAAAGTTAAGCTTTAGTGGAGAGTTACTATTTTTAAAACAGCAAGATGGATTGAAAGGGGTGGTCACTTTTGTATTTTGGTACTATGAAATACTGTAGGATGGCCAATAAATTTAAATATTTTAGTATTGTGCATAAAATACATCATACCTTTAAATGGAACTTATCAAGCTTTTAATTGATGGTAATTAAATGATTGTTTGTGTATGCAGCATATATAATGGGCACATTTTCTACGCTGAATTATTCCTTAAAAGGCGAAAAGTCGAGGTACCAGAATAAATGCACTGGTTGAATTTGTATATAGGATATTCTTGTCTCAGTTCATTTGGGTACCAGAGGCCTTTATTCCCAATCATGTACCTGGTTTTGCCTACACGTGCATATCATTTCTCATTTGCTGCTGCCACTGTAGATAACCTTTTCCTCATTTACTGTCAGATTCATTCACAACTAGTGCAGTTTTCAGTAGTTTTCATTTTTTCCTATCTGTATCATCTTGCAAAGAGTGCCAGTAATCTTTGCAACAAAAAAAAAAATGTGATTTAAACAGGAAATAAACTAATCATGGTAATTTGTTGATTTTATTCTATCCAGCAATTTAAACAGCCATATAATGCTCTTATTTATTTAATATATTTTCCAAAGCAGGTGAGATGGCATCTGAAATAATCTCTGGCAAGCAGGGCTTTCTGAAAGAGACAACCAGAAACGATACCACATTTATTTACTTTGTTGATTGGGTTAGTCCCATCAGGCCAGTGGCCACTTTTTAGGGGAGACCTGAGACGATATCCATACTGACTAGATGAAATTTGTCCAGTTCACCAGGGATTTTCCCTTCTCTTTTTGAATAGTGCCTTGGGACCTTTTACATCCACTTGAGCTACCATCAGCCCAGGCAGATGGGGCTTTGGCTTATAATCTCATCCAAAGAACATGTCGTACACATAATTGTACTTGCAAGGCATGTCTACCTAAACTGCTGCTTTGTCCACATTCCTAATGGCATTCAGCGTTATTTTAAACAAGCTGCAAGTCATAAAACAAAACAAAACAAAAAAGTATTCATCTTATCAGAAAGAAATTACACTACCTTATAGGTGTTGTTTAGTGGTACCAAAAAAGACCCATTTTACTATGGGCTTTTATTTTGAAATAAGGGTCACATTGTTTGGACATCTCTCAGAGTTGACAATTTTCCTGTTATAGAAATATGTTGTCTTTCCTTCAAATTGTATAAATACATTTGGATTGATATTTTTTTGTATAAACTGCTAAAGAGTTACTGATGTGAGGGTGATGATATTCTAACAACTTAGTACACAAATTAGACTTTTCTTTGGCGTTCTCTAACTCATTTTCAACCCTTCTGCTATAAAGTAGACATTTTAAAGTTTATGTTGCACTATTTCTCTACACAACAAGTCTTGGGTTAAAGCAGACAACTTGAAAGAGATTCCATAAATGGTGACACCAGCTACAAAAAAACATTAGTCATGTTATGTCTGAGAATATTTTTAAATTACTGCTGTCACAGTGGAATAATTAATCAGCTAGAAGAAAGATCTGATGGCTAATTCCAGTCTGGTACTGAAGCCAGCCATTTTAACCAAAATCAGCGAACCTTTGACAACATAGTGGTAAGAAAGTTCTGACATGTGAACTGTTGTTGTGTTGTAGGCCACATACAAATGAGAAAATCAGTTGCCACACTTCTGTTCCTCCCTCTTATTTTCAACACTTCATATTCCTGTCTCAGCATATCATCAGAAGTGACATTCTAACAGCACACAACATAATTTATGATGTCTGTGCCAAGGGTGTAGCTGAACACAGGACATGCTTGAGTTTAACTTTTCGAATATTCTGTCTGGCTTTGTGTTGTCTTCAGGGAGCTCTGTTGACCATATTGATTTTAAACAGACATATTTGAAAATGTATAACTGATGAAAGTGATCATGTTCACGTGGGACTGAGACAACTGCATAAAGAATTCTTCACAGACACAAAACTGAGAGAATAACATAATTTATCTAGGTTTTCTGAAGTGCAATAACTCTGAGGTCAGCACACAACAGGAAAATACTTAGCTTTCTTTTATATTTGTTCCTAAATAGTAATGAACGTTGAACATATTCTCAAAGTGTATCCCTGTATATTTTACTCACTGTACTGTTATATAGAATAAATAGCTTGCTATCATCCAGATTTGGTGCATTTAGCACTACAAAAAAATATTTTGGTTCCGTCCCTACTTAAAATTAGAGTCTGGACCTTTCCATATAGTTAGAGGAAATTTGGGGGAATGCCACCTGATACTAGCACATAAGAAAACAAATTCAACTAATATTTCAAAAAATCAACACTTGGTCCCATCTCAGAGCATAAGTACAATTTGTATTCAATATAAAATAAGCATGAACTAATGCCTCAGCTATAAGCCTCCTACTGGTTCATGAACATACACATTGACATTATTAATAATTAATCACTAATAAATATACAATCAAATCCTAAAGAACCAATAAGATTGCTTAAACAGTATATTCAGCCTTCAAGTACTCTGGGATAAGTTAAAACGTGATTTGGAAAAAATTAACTTTTATTAAAAAAAAAGAAGAAGAAAGAAACATGGAATGGACAAAGTCTGTTTGGACTAGTTTTTCTACTCTGACTTTACTAGCATCTAACATAATAATAAAACCTAGTTACTGAGCAGGTAGGCCCACTGGACATACAGTCCCCTTTCAGGAGAAACTTGAGAATGTCTGGTTAATTGATTTGCTCAAGATCATACAACAGGCAAATGCGGGCTGAAGGAATCAAACCCTGTACCACAGGCACTACAGCTTACAACCTTAACCCTCTGTGTCAACATCGGTATTAAGCAAGGCACATTTGTACTGTTTAGAGAAAACAGTTCATGGGCACTTTTTCTATATTCCTTGGGCACAGCTTGTTCTGCTTTTTTTGTTCTGATACTTAGTTACTTCCCACTTATTCCCATACTAGTGTCTTTGTTTTATTCTGTAGTTCTCTGACCAGAGATGTTGTCTGTTCTTCATCTCCCTGACTAGTGTCTTATCTCTTGTCCTTAGTTCACTGAATACTGTCTTTGCCCTATTCCTGAGGTTAGTGATTTTGGACAGTTATTCCTTAGTTCACTGGTGCCTTTACTCTATTCCTCAGTTCACTGATTAGTTCCTTTGTCCTATTCCTGAGTTCAGTTATTTGTCCTTTTCTTTAGTTCCATAACTCATAACTTTCCCCTCCTTTTGCTTCACTTACTAGTATCTTTGCCAGCTCATTTACCTCACAAACGGATCCACATTCTGATAAAATAAAGTGCATTCTGAGTAGGTGGGTATTAGGTAGATGGAGATCTGGTGGATGGAATGCCTGACTAGCTCTCCACTACATTGTATCCAGCCTGCAAGCATTTTGAGATGAATTAAAAAGTGACAAAGAAAAAATCCAGCTTTTATAAAATATTTTAAAAAATGGAAGAAGATGATGGAAATTAATAAACAAGTAATGAAAGGAGGTGGTGGTTCAAAGTCTTAAGGTAGCTGCTGGGAAGTGGTATAAAGTGATGGGGACTAAGAATGTTACTGAAGGTAAGATGAAACCTGACAATGCCTCAACAGATCCAGGAAAACATGAGGATGAGGTTATGGAGAAGCAGGGTGAGGTACTGAATGAACAGTTTTGTTTTGTCATTGTAATTAGCACAAACCAAAAAGGCACGTAGAAAAGGAAAGGAAAACAGAGGGTATGAGAGAGAATGGGTCCCAGTAATACAATCAAATAAAACAGTGTACAGACATCTCTGCGTTCATAATTTCAGCATTATAAATACATTCCATAAACAGTCAAGTGATTGAGAACTCACAACATTTCCTTAAGCTATCTGTATTGTTTATCAATGATTGAGGAGTCATTAAAAAAAGAAGACATCCAACACAGACAGAATATGAGCAACTCTAGAAAGCAAATCAACTCTGAAAGAAAGCGAGGCCTCCCTAATGTAGTAAGATTGTGCCACTCTGAGATCCAGGTGGGGGGGAGGGGTGTCACATAATTTTTTCATAAATGTAAGTACTTCCTCCCCCTACTTCAAACAAAATGGAAACCTAAGTACTTGAGGCCTGGTTTACAGAGCAATCCAAATGTAATGAACTTGTTGCATATCCATAAATCAAACAGGACTAGGGCCACCTGTTCCATGGACCTAAATATGGCCTGTGAGTTAAATAGGACATGCTGGAGGGACTGGTGTATCTCCCAACAATGGCCGTGTTTTTAAAATAGGTACCTATTCATGTGAAACAGAGCACCTCTATGGCACTGTTCAAAAGGAACCTGAACAAGTGGATGGGGCACCGTAAATTTTTACCAGGAATAGCAGCCACAACCTTCCAGGACATGGGCAGCCATTACAAAATGCAGTCTTGGGTATTAACTAACATTTCTATGGTATTACATTGGGATGAAAGGGATACTCTTGAAATGACTTCTGGGTCAATAGCCTAGTAATCTCCTATGATCCTATATCAAATAATCTAATTGTCACCATCAAAAAAACTCCTCTGGTCCAAACTGTTATAAAGACCTTCTTACCCTCCAACCAAAGTGGGGCTAGCTTACAGCAACTGACAAAGATATGAGGCCGGTCTGCTAAGACACAAGCTGGACAGCGCCAGTATTGATCAGAACTATGTTTCTAAAAACAGACAGGAGAAGTCAGAAAGGAAATATGGCAATCCTTCAAATAAAGAATCCATAAAAAAAGGATGCAGAGGACAGAGAAGAGGCAGAGAGCAACAACTCTCTTTCAAATATAGAATGCTTCCTGTCTCTGAGTGCCTCATCCCAGGCCCAAAAGGGCTTTGAGAGGAAATATCTTGAAAAGCCCAGTAAAATTTGCATAAACTATCAGATTTGATATTACCACCATCAAAATATTGCTTAGAATATCCATCACTGCCTATGCAACAACCATGAGGTTTCCTAAAGTGTCATATAATTGTTCCAGCCTTTTCTCAAATGACTATAGCCTGTTGTATAAAACTCAGTCATGTACTCTCAAATCGAACATTAGCCTAGCATACTTAAGCAAGAAAATCACCCCCTCTTGCAGCAGATGTGCTACAAGCCTAAGAGCTTGTCACTGCCAGCCCTGCAAGTGACTCACTTTTCGAAGCACAGGAAGACATTTGTCAAAAATGGCTCACAGAGCTAACCTATGAGTAGCTCTTTCAAAGGGTCCTTTACTGGTAATGCTTCTACCTCCCACCATTATTTTACTAGTACCCTATAAGGGTGCTAAATGGCTCAAATTGGGGTCAAGCCATCAGTTAATAATCAGATAATAATCACCTACAATCACCTGACCTACTTGTCATAGCTCACAGAAGTTATACATGTCATTAAAGTTCCATTTCTTAATAGGATCATAGGATCATAGGAGGTTACTAGGCTATTGGCCCTGAGGCCCTTATAAGCCTAGCCAAGAGTTTATCCCTTATCTTCTATGTGGCACACCTCATCACTAAGGGCTTTTCATCTAGGAAAAAGGAGGTCATTGTCCCACTGTACTCATCCCTCATTAGACCCATTATAGAATACAATGCCCCGTTTGGTATGTACCTCTCAAGACATCTGCAACAACTGGAAAGGCCACAGAAATACCTCACTAAAAGAATCACAGGCCTAAAGCAGATGCCCTACGCTGACCGCCTTAAAAAACTCCAGCTATACTCTGTCGCATATCATCTACTCAGAGGCGATCTTTGCTTAACATACAAGGCCATGTCAAACCCAGAGCTTTTGGACATGCTACACTTAAAGAAATCCCAATCCCTCAGAGCCACACGCTCCAGGGGATCTAAACCTTGTCATCACAATAAACAAAACATGCTGGAGGGATAGTTTCCTGACCCAGAGACTCCCCAGACTCTGGAATAGATTGCCCATACATGTCAAGCAGAGTGCCTCTTTGGTCCTCTTCAAAAGGAACCTTGATGATTGGATGGGAGAAAGGAAATTCACCCCGGGGATCACGTCAGTCGCCCTGCTAGACAGGGGTCCAGGGAAGTAAATAGCGTGGGAAGAAATAGCCAGGGAATTGTTATGGCTAGGCTTGTATAGGCCCTAGGGCTGATAGCCTAGTACCAGCCTATGAACCTATGAACTTATGAACCTATTCCATAGATGAGGGAGTCTCTGGGACACAAATCTATCCCACCAACAAGTTCTGTTGATGTCACAGACCAGGTTGAGGTCATGCGTGCGGGTTACACGAGTGGAGCTTGACTTGTGGATATGCAGCAGATTCATCAAGGTGGGGTCCATGATCACCTTGTATGTCAGACAGAGGTCACCTCTGAGGAGTTTGTATGAAACTAAGTAAAGGTATTGGGCTTTTAGCCTCTCTGTGTGTGGTAGATGTTTGAGGCCCTGGATTCTTCTGGTGAGGAACTTCTGTGGTATCTCCGGCTGCTGCATGTGCTTTGCAAGGTACATGCTGAAAGGTGCATTGTACTCAATAATGGGCCTTATAAGGGAAGAATACAGGGATGTTATGACCTCCTTGTTCCTGGATGAGATACCCTTACTTATGAGGTGGGCCATGTAGAAGGCTTTCTGTACCATGGAAGCAACATGGTGGTCAAAAGCAGGTTGCTATCAACCTAGGTGCCCAAATCCCCTCACGACTGATTGAGTGCTTTGGACGTTGTTATTAATGTGATAATTTGTGGGGACATCACTCTCCCCAAAGGGGATGATGATGTATTTTTTGGTATTCAGCTTGAGGCCATGTTTCTGGCACCGATCATTTGTCTGAGTGAGACCCTCTTGGAGGATGTCCACATCACTAGGGGAATTGATGACAGCACCAAGCTTGCAGTCATCTTGGAGGATGTCCACATCACTAGGGGAATTGATGACAGCACCCAGCTTGCAGTCATCTGCAAACTTGGTCAGCCATAGCCCACTGGTTTTGGCCTGTACCTCAGAAAAGTAAATCCCAAATAACAGAGACCCCGAGACTGACCAATGACATATAATTATTTACAAAATTCCAGCTAGCTGTGCTGGTAGTATCTCATTTCGTCACAATAGTCAACTGAGTAACACCTCCCTACAACCACTCATCTATCCCCCTCACCACCCCCTTCCATATTACCTGATCACCTCCTCTCCCAGTTTGTTTCTCATATATTGTCCACAAACACTGAGTTTTCTTCAGCACTAGGGACAACATGACTCTGCCCTTCTACTTCAATCATTTGTTCTGCTGCCTTGATTAACTGCCATGTCCTCTCTCCCTTGCCCCATTTCAACTTAAAGATCATGAAATAGTTTATTTTATGTTTATATTTATCCCCTTGACTAACTAGAACTTATAAACATATATTCAAATATTATGATACAGTACATTATATTTCTCTGCCATACCCTTTAACAGAACCCCCCTCCCAAAACCACCAAGCTAGCCCACTCCCTACCCCCTGATTCTAGCTGGTGAGCAAACAGTTGATGATGATTCCTGGTCAGGATGAGTTACAGAACTCTTAACTAACTCAGGAATGCCAAGCTGTCCTTCACCAGGAACAAATGGACCAAAGGCACAGTTAGAGGAGCCATTGGATAAGTTCTGGGGCAAACAAGAAAAAAGAAAAAAAAAATGCCTCCCTCCCCCAAACAATCCCAATGTTCTCTTGAGTTATAGTTCAATAAAGTAAGTATTCCTAAAATTTCTCTCTTATTTTATTTTACTAAACTGGACATAGAAAACCTCTTATTAATTCAGTTTTCTCAAAGACAGGTCTTGCCTCTTTAACCATACTAATTTATTTTAACAGCTCACTAAAGCATTGGATAGAGATTACACAGTGCACACAACCATACCTGTCAACCTCTTAAAACAAGAAATCTAGACAAAGCCATAAATAATTGGGGGGGGGGGGGACAAAGGCCCAAAAATAGGAACACTGCTCTTACAAACTTAGAAAGTTGATAGAATTACAGGTTTTGCATTAGCACATATTTTCTGAAGGGTATGAAGTCTGAAACTCAATCATCTGTCATTATTTTCTGACTTCAACCATCAATGATTTGCCAGAAAACCACAGTTTTATAAGAAATGGACCAAAAATATGAGGCACAATTCTGGACATTCTGGGAAAATCTGCACAGTTGAGAGGTATGCATACAACTTGTCTGGATCCTGCCAAAGTTTTTGACACTATTCCTCATGCAAGCATTATTGACAGACTTGTAAATCTGAATATAAATCTGTGTTTTGCAGTTGTTAGTTAACTAGTTGTCTGAGATAACTCATGTAGTTAGAATCAGAGGTGCAAAATATAAAATATTTTTAAAAATTATCACTGATGTACCACATACATCAGTGTTGGTCCATCTCCTGGTTGGCATCTATTTCTCAGCCCTTCATGCCGTCAATCATGGCTTATGCTTATTTTAAGTCTGCAGATGACTGTAAATTGGGTGCTGTTATTTGATCTTCCATTGAATCACAACTGCACCAACACAGACTGGTGCAGGGGCAGTTGTCTCAAACTAAATGTGAACAACTGTAAAGTAATTTGTTTCAGTAAAGAAAACATTTCCATATCATACATACCATATTACTGACACAGTCCTATAATCGGATACTGTCATAAGTGGTTTAGGCTCTCTTGTTGATAATTTCTTATTTTTTTGTCCATCATGTTACCTTGATGTTTAGAAAAGCCTCTCCCTCTAGATCTTCAAATTTCTAAAGACATCTCTTCTAAATGCAGCGGTCTTAATTTCACGAGTCTATCACAGTCCTGATGACATCTCTCATTGTCTTCTGAAGCCTCTTCCTCATCACTACTTCCACACCATTTCTAGTACATCCTTCTTCTAAATAGTAGATTCTGGGTCCCAAGCTAAGTGGCTTTTATGTGTTGCCTATTCATCTTGTGTCCTGGATACACAAGTTGTCCAGCCTCCTGCTTACCATCATGTCATTCACTTCCAAGCTGCATCCTACCAATGACCCTACATTGAGAGTAGCAATCCTTCGTTCATGCTTGGAAGGTTGATTGGTTTTATGTCCATCTTTCTCTCAACAGAGCTATACCAGGTAACCCAGGTCAGGCAAATGGACACCGGCTGGCTAATAGCTTATTGATCCAGGGTTGCTGGGCTTTATGGCAGGCAAACCCTGGCCGATAGAGGCACATAGACCCCTCCGGCCATTAGCATGGGTCCCTAATGTAGGTCAGAGTGGGTCAGGCTCTCAGTCCACTTATCACTGGCAAATATCCATATCAATTTTTGGTGATATTAGCCAACATGACCCTTTCACCTAGATCCAATGTTTCACTGTTGCGTGGCTAGCCCTGATACGACACATAGTCTGTAGTCCATGTTATCCTATCTAGAAGATATTATGCACCATAGTTCATGCCTAAAGTGGTTGGTCCACACTGATTATTCCTGACAGTCACCATGTACAGTCAGTGCTGCTGTCCACGGCTGCTTTCTCTTTGTGAGTCATGAAACTGCAATGACTGTCATTGATTGACTGTAAACCTAAGTGACTTAACCTTCATTAATTTATCAGAAACTGAAAAAGTTTATAAATCTTTGGCAGTTAGCCCAGAGGATTAAGGCTCCCAACTCTTAATATGTTGCTTCCATATTCAAGGATGCAGGGTTTGATCCTCTCTAGTTCCATTTGTCTACTGTGTGACTCTGTGCAAGTCACATAACCAAAAAGTGCTCTTGATGCAAAATAATTCTCCTTTAACAATTGGGAGAATTATAACTTTCTAAATGTCTGATTGACTTTATAGACTACCTTTACTAAATGCATATATTACCACCTGAAACACACACACACACACACACACACACACACACACACACACACACACACACACACACACACACACACACACACACACACTAACTTGGTGCTCATTCTACAAAATCCTCCAAAGCAAGTGAAAATAGTTCTCCATCAGCTACATTCTCAAAGCACATTCAATGACGGCAACAGCTCATACAATCTTCTTTCTGTTTTCAAACTCATAGCAACAGCAGGAAAAGCAGCAGC
The DNA here is from genome assembly GCF_019279795.1 of Protopterus annectens. NCBI lineage: Eukaryota > Metazoa > Chordata > Ceratodontiformes > Protopteridae > Protopterus > Protopterus annectens. The sequence goes on along the minus strand of NC_056744.1, from coordinate 366,954,588 downwards.
GCTCAATTTCTACTATCTCAAAGCAGCACTGCCATACAGTCAATGAGTGTTACAGTTCCTTGTGCTTCAGTGCAAAACAGTCTCAAAAACAGGCCCCGCCCATTTCCATGGTGGTACTTCCTGTAGAATGTAGCGTGAACTCTGCTACTACTGTCTGTACTGTGTGTGGGAGGGCATAACCTGTGCTTCCTGTTCCTGTACTGCCTGGTTGTATATCAGAAAAGGGAGAGAGACGGGGGACTTTTTTTATTCTGCAATTCCTGCTGTAGGTGTGAATGAGTTAATTAAAATTAGGTTGTTTTGTTGGCTGGCCACATTCCTCTCCTGAAACTGTGGGCTCCAGATGGTCTCCCATTTCTCCCCTGTTATAATCCACCACTGTCTGGGCTACTTCCTAATAACTCAAAATTCTTCTACAATTCATATGCAGTTGTAAATATTATACATATTTCAACCTAGTATGCCTAGTCCCATTCTAATCTTCTTTTCAATGTACTTGTCCAACAGCTGTGTTTTTCCCCTCATCTGTTCTATTAACCCTCTATATACTTGTATACAGTACTTAAAATGTTCACCTTTGCTATTTTTTACTACTTCTGTAATTCAAATTTTGGATCTCTAGGACTGAAATTGGTCCATTGGAATCAGTGCTCTATTCCTGTTGCCAGTTTTTATAAATAAATACATACATACATACATACATACATACACGCCAAGGGTGCCCGCAGGCAGGTGCAAGGGGGTGCACTTGCACCCCCCCCTTGGATTTTGACTTAAGTTACATCTGTGATTTGTTGAAATTGGAAAATGTACTGGCAAAACCGTACATTCTTCCTTTTCAGCTTACATCTCCCCCGGCCTGACTAGCTTAACAGTTCAGTCTGCTCAGGGTTCACAGGTCACACAGGCAGGTTACACATTGGCAGTTAAAGCTGTTGTGTTTGTGTGATGTTGCCGCTCTTTTTCTTAGTTACTACTCTGCGATCTGCTGACCAGACTGACATGAAATCAGTCCTTTCTCCACTCCTCACTCAAGATGCTCACTTTGAAGAAAAAGAATGTATTTCAGTGAAGTCCATTTGTTGCTGTCAATACAATGGTGCTGGTGGTATGTTAAATATATTACTACTGTCTTCTTACAGTCTATGCAGTTTACTTATTTATTTTATCTATTTTTTGCAGTTTGTTAACCAGGCGGGAAAGGCACTGGGTGAGGGTCTAAGACATCTTTTAACATTAACTGAAGGAAACAGCATTTAAAGACTTGTTAAATGTTTTTTTTTTTTGGCTGGCATCTAATGCGTACACAGACAGAAATTATTTATTTTGATGTCATTTGGTGCTTGTGTGCATACATAGACAAGCTACTGAAGAGGTTGTTGGGGAAAATATTTAATTTTTGTGTTTGCGCATACATGGACAAACTACGTAAGGGATCCTTGGAGGAAATGATTCATTTTGATGTAATTTTGTGCTTGTATGCATACAAGAACAGACTACTGAAGAAGTTGTTGTGGAAAATGTTTAATTTTTGTGCTTGTACATGCATAGACAAACTACTGAAGGGGTCGTTGGGGAAAATGTTTTATTTTTATGCTTGTGCATACATGGACAGACTACTGAGGAAGTTGTTAGGAGAAATGTTTTATTTTGGTGCTTGTGCATACATGGACATACTGCTGAGGGGGTTGTTAGGGGAAATGTTTCATTCTGTTGCATGTTTACACACTGACAGACTACTGAAGGGATCCTTGGGAGAAATGTTTCATTTTTATGTAATTTCATGCTTGTGTGCACACATGGACAGACTACTGAAGCCTGAGGGGTATTTGAGGGAAATGATTCATTTTGATGTCATGTTAGTGCCTGTGTACACATGCGTAGACTGCTGAAAGGGTCCTTAGGGGAAATGTTTTATTTTGGAGCTTGTGCATACACGGACAAGCTATTGAAGGGATCTGTATGAGAAGTTATTCATTCTGATGTCATTGCCCATACATGGACAGACTACTGAAGGGGTCATTTGGTAAAATTATTCATTTTGATGTCATTTGCTCCTTATGTGCATACATGGATGGGGTGCTGAACAGGTCATTTGGGAAAATGTTTCATTTTGGTGTTTTTGCATACATGGACAAACTGCTTAAGGGAACCTTGGGGAAATGATTCATTTTTATGTCATTTGTTTCTTGTGCATACATGGACAGACTACTGAGGGGGTGGTCATTAGGGGAACTGTTTCATTTTGGTGGTTGTGCATACATAGGAAACTACTGAAGGGATTTTTGGGGGTGTTTTATTTTGGTGCTTTTGCATACATACATGGATGGACAGACTACTGAATAGGTCTTTGGGGGGATGTTTCATTTTGATGCTTGTACATACACACATGGATGGATTAGACTACTGAAGGAGTTATTGTGGGGATGTTTCATTTTGCTGCTTGTACATACACACATGGGTGGATTAGACTACTGAAGGAGTTATTGTGGGGGTGTTTGCTGCTTGTGCATAGATACATGTATGGGCAGACTACTGAAGGGGTCTTGGGTTGGTGTTTCATTTTGGTGCTTGTGGATACATACATGGACAGTCAGAATACTGAAGGGGTCTTGGGGGTGTTTAATTTTGGTACGTGTGCACACATACATGAATGTATGGACTTACTGAAGGGGTCTTTGAGGGGAATGCTTCATTAAAATGCTTGTACATGCATACATGGATGAACAGACCACTGAAGGGATTGTTGTGGGAATGTTTCATTTTGGTGCTTGTGCATATATACATGGACATACAGACAGACTATTGAAAGGGTCTTTGGGTGGGATGTTTCATTTTGGTGCTTGTGCATACATGCATACATGGGCGCACAGACTACTGAAGGATCTTGGGGATGCTTCATTTTGGTATTTGTGCATACATAAATGGACAGACAGACTACTGAAGGAGTTGTTGGAGGAAATATTTCATTTTGATGGTTCTGCATACATGGACAGACTACTGAAGGGGTCTTTGAGGGAAATTATTCATGTTGATGTGATTTGGTACTTGTGTGCATACATGGACAGGCTTGTACACGGATCTATAGGGGAAATACTTCCTTTGGTGCCATTTTGGTGATTGTTTATGCATGGACAGTCTTCTGAAGGAATCCTTAACATAAGTGTTTCATTTTGATGTAATTTGGTGCTTGTGTGCATACACATACACATACAGATGTCTGAAACCTGAATGGGTATTTGTGTGAAATATTTAATTTTGATATCATTTGGCGCTTGGGTGCATAGATGGATAGACTACTGAAAGGATCTTTGAGGGAAATGATTTGTTTTGATGTCATGTTTGTACTAGTGTACACATGAACGGTCTACTGAAGGGATCCTTGGGTGAAATTATTCATTTTGATGTCATTCAGTGCTCATCCATAGATGGAGAGACTACTTTTTGGGTGGTACAACGATGTTGAGATGTCATGTGACAGAGGGGCCCCAATACAGTGTCCTGCCTAGGGCCCCATATGACCTTGATCCAGCTCTGGTTTGAGTACCTCTCTCAACTTCTTAGCACAAGAAATCTGGACACAGCAAAGCCTGGCAAGCCACAAATAATGGGGAACAAAGGACAAAAATAGGGACTGATTTTAAATATTGCTCTTATAAACTTAGAAAGTTGCTGCTAGAATAATAGGGTTTCTCACTACTGTTACTGTGATGATGCATATGTTTAATAGCTCCAACCACCAACAGACCTGTGAAATGCACTTAGGAGACAGGAAGGGTGTTCTCTGTTTTTAAAACAACCCTCTGTAAATAGCCAGTTGTTCTCAAGCTGAATTTTCAGCTGAAGATAACTATGTGATGGATATCATTGATAAAGACTGTCCAAGACAGGGATATAAATGTATCGCAATGCATCCAAACAGGAAACTGTCCTCCATGGAGCACTGAGAGTTTTGAACAGTGTTTATGGCAACTGGGGAGAAATAGCCAAAGAATGGGACACTGGAATGGCTGCATGGGGGGGTGTCATGAGGGGAGGGGACTCTGGGTTTGCACCCCCCTGCAAAAAATCCTGCAGGCTCCCATGATACATTCAAATATCCATAGTGACATAGAAAGCTTACAGTCTGTATTTAAGATAGAAATAGAAAAATAACTCTGTGAATTCAAAGGGTCCTTATTTGGCTTTATTGGCATACAGATTAGTGATATTTTCCAGAACACAGTAAGGTGGCCATAATTTCTGAGAAACATCTGTATTTGAAAATAAAGAAATGGAAGGAGTGTCATAAGTGCACACACATGCATTCCAGATGCGGTCTAGTTGCCCTGATCCCTTTAATTTAATCAATAAATAAATAATGCAATATTACTTGCTAAAATGTGAAGTACATCAAAGGAGAGGAAAAGAAGAAATGCTGCCTGTGCTTTATGCTGCTACCTACCTCTGGCATGCAAATCTAGAGAGCTGTAGCACTAAATGTTTCAATCCAAATCAACAACTTAACCAAGAAAAGGAAAAGGTCAAAAGGAAATGGAGAAAAGACAGTCACCCCAACCACCAGCTTGCCAGTGTACATGCCCACCTTATGATGCCCTGAAACATTACTATCAAAGAACATGAATGACCACAGCCCATGAAGCAATGATTGCCCAGAAGGGGTTGCAGTGCAAGACACAATTCTCCATTCTACCATACCTCTTCTAGGCTAAATGTACACTTTATCCATTTGTCCACCAGCCTTCTCTTTGCATCCCTAGCTTGGGTAATACAGATAAAATTCTGAATCTTTAGACAAGCCTGACATTTCACATTGCCATGACGTTATGGGATTCTGTAATTTTTAAGTACACTGATAACACTTATGGCAAATCATGATTAGAACTTTTAGGTCCTCTTTTACTTGTTGAGGTCAAGCTGCTTGTGACTCATTTGCTTGCAGCAGAATGCTATTCTGTGTACTTAACTGTGAGAAACTCAAATATATATCTGACAACCACAAAGGCAGTGGGCAAAGCTGAACTTCTAAACACTGTCCATTTACAGGAAGCAACCCTAAATTTGCAGGGCTCACTATACTCAGTAAGTCATGAAGATGAATTATCTTCACTCATGCAGCTTATAAATGGCATACTGAGTCTACCCACTCAGTGTGGTTTTTAACCAGTAATAACTAGCTACTGAGCTCAAACTGCTGAACACACCCATAGCTTGCCTCCAGCAAGACCAAGTACCTACCTGTAGCTTGCCAGTTAGACCAAGCACCTACCTTGCACCCAGCTAGACCAACCTCACACTAAGACCAAACTAGAGTGGCTTTAGACAGAAACCTCAATGTTTGGCCAACCAAGTGGTGCAATGGAGCAGTAATCTGGTTATGTTGTTAAAGTTGACCCTGCATGACAAAGTTTTCTGACTCTCCATATAGGACCCCTACTAATAAAAATCATTAAAATTAACCTTAGGTCTGCTCAAGAGCTGCTAACACTAGAAATATTTGGTTAATTGGCTCTGCCTTACCTTCTCACTAAATGACTACACTGTTTCTCTAGGAATTGATAAGGACAAAACAAGGATATTGCAGATTTGGTCTGATTTGGCCTGATTAACTAGCATCGATCTCCTATCCCATACTGAACTGAATTATTATTACTACTAACAATGTAAAATCACAGATTATTAAGGGCAGTTGATCATGCTTGACATCTGCTTAGAGTCCTGTGAGCCCCAAACACTAGGAAAATTCTATACCCTGTTGGAGCCCCCCACAGATTAGGCCACTGAGCCATACTGCTCCAACAAATGGCATTCACAAAACATAAAAGTATAGTCACCTACCAAACCAAACCAAAGCAAACCAAATCAAACCGATCCAAACCAAAGCTAACGGTAATCCCGTCTCTTTTGTTACAAAAAAACAATATTCATGGTAACTCCTCCTACTAAGAACACCATTGGAAAGATGCTGGCCATAATCAGGGTCCTTATATTGACACAAGACCCTATTAAGAAGGTAGATTTTCTGCTATGAAAAACTATTCACATCACATGTCACTGTAACCTACATAAAACAGACTCTGCTGTCTATCAGAGACACTTAAATGATATTATATACCAAGAGCTTAGCAAAGCCTGCATCAACTCATACGTTATCATGCTGTACCATGACTATGTATCTGCTATCCCTTTTTAAGAAGTAATGACTCAACACAGAAGACAATAGTGACTGCACACACTGAGACCTTGGGAAATCTATTTAAACAAAATACGCTAAATACGTCTGTTAAATAAGGGAGGCAACAAACTTTCTGTAAGCATTAGGAGGCCATACCCAGGCCTGTGTTCTTCCACCACAACAAACCCATTCTAGGTTGGGACATTAAACACAAAGGGAGAGGTTGTCTTTAGACCAGAATAGACAATCCCAACTGACAGACAGATAGTCACCCTCTGCTATAAACATTATTATGCAAATATCTGACAACACATTTGGTAGGAAATTCTCCAACATTAATACTTATGCTGCAGCTGTGGTTAAAGGTGAAACCACAATCCCATATAATAATGTTACACTCATACTGCTTATCTCGTGGCACATCCTTGTCAGGCATCTCTGAAACATAGCCATCTCTAAGTGGTTAATCACCCAAGTGGGGTTCTAACTGCAGCATGTTAACAGCTCAGTAACTCAACTCATCCCTGTAGCTGTTCCACCTGACTGACACAGCAGGAGAGAGCCACAAATCTTCATCCTGATCCATTCAGACCATCTCTTGTTGCAATGACTCCCAAAAACACAAAAAGAACAAAAAGAAAATGGAAAGAGGAAACATAGGGGTCACAAAGCAGAAACAACTACTCAGAAAATGATGAAAATTCAACACTAAGTAGCAGAAAGAAAACTCTGTACTTCAATGCGGAAAACTAATAGAACATTTATTAAAAAGAATCTCAGCATTTTCAAACTGTAATAAAAAACTTCAGAGACTTGTGATTGTCTTAGTTTAATATCAGAATTACAGTTTTGTTTTTTTTTTTTTTTTGGGGGGGGGGGGCTTTTTTCAGCAATTACCCAGAAAAATCAAAAAAGGAAGGAGAAAGACAGAAACAACAGGACAGATTTACAACACAATAGATCCACTAATGTGAAAAACTACTAAGTGCCCATTAAAAAAGTGCATCATTGTGCGTCTCCACTGGGGATCAACAGTACTAAATAACTTGTGAGTTCGACCTTCCTATCACCTGTGGACTTTTTGTTGATACGAGGTTCATCTTGCATGGTGTTGGAGCTGCCGATGTCTGGCCTGCTTTCTGTGCAAGGTCCACTTCCATCTTCAGCATCCTGATTAATATGGCAGCTTGCCTCAGCTTGCCTCATATCATATTAAGATTATAAGACATCTTCCAGCTGTTTACCCTTGCAATTCACAGGTAAGTAGCATACCTTATCCTATAGTAGAGGCTCACCTCTTTAAAACAAGTAGAATGGACCTGTGCTTTTTACCGTGCTCCTGTCCTCTGTGGGAACAGGAGACGTCAAAGGTGAGCTGGGCTTCATCATGCCTCGGGAGAAATGGTGCCTAAGATGTCCTCTTTACCTTCTGGAGAAATCTGATCACCACTGTTTGTCATCTGCTGTTCTGACCTACTAGTTTCCCATGTAGCACCTGCTAAGCTGACTGAATGTGAAGTTCAAAAACACAATCTGTGCAGAAGAAACACACATTTAATACAAATAAATGAGTGCTTTCACCTATGCAATGTTAAAAAGAACTCATTAGAAAGAGGAAACTGATTCAATTAATTGAATAACAGAGTTAGGAAAACAAGGGACAATTGACTTCCAGCCATACTTCTCAACCTGCAGACATTGAAAAGGTCCTTAAAAATAGGAACATCCAACTAAAATTTGGATATCTAATTAGCTTAAATTTGAATACCAAACAGCACATAATGCTTCCCACTTTCAGTAGGAATGTGGAATATTACTCAGAAGTACATGTTTGAAAACCATAGAGTGACAAAAATGAAAGAAAAATATAAGCGCATTGTCAAAAATGACAGTGTAAAATCTGTAGAATTTAATGAACTGTACCACACAATTCTGCCAACACAAGGTCATTAGGTCATTTATTTTTGCTTCAGAAAAAGAGAGCTGTAAAACGTGTGTCCTCTTTCTTTAAATTATTGCCACTAGTATGTTGGTCATGTGATGTAGCTCTCTGCGTACTAGACAGCTTCAAAAAAACACTCATGATGAGGAGAATTCAGAAAAATTGCGTGAAGGGATAAATCAAGACTGAAAATAGGGACAAACCTCCACAAATAAGTACATCCTATATCAGGTCTGTAAATGGGAACATTCCTCCAAAATAAGAACAACTGAGAGATCTGCTGCTAGTCCAAAATTTGCATTCAGTTTGTATAATAAAATGTTGAAACATCAAAAAAAGTTAGAAAAACAAAAAAAATAGCATGCTTCATTTAAAAAAATATAACAACGGAAAAATGCAAGCAAATAACATTCACAAGTAAAGAAACCAAGTATGTGAATAAAAATGGCTAAATTAAATACCATCAGCTTTCTGAGCTTAGTTTGTTCAAGCTTGGGGGGTTGGAACCTACATCTTGCTGTAGTCATTATAACTACATCACCTCATTGATGCTGTAGAGTCTGTGTAGGGTTCTGTTCTGATTTTGTTCTGGTTGCTGTTATGTCAAACTGCTCTCTGACTGGATCAGTAACTGCTCTGGATTTGTTAGAGAGCCTGTGTTCAGTTCAGCACTCAGTAAGGCTAGTAAGTCAATAGCATTATTTGACAGAAATCGACAATGGATGAGAGGCAGTTACCTGTCAGCAGTGTGTAGATGTGGTCAATGTAACAGAATCTGCATAAATAATTTACATGAAGATTCTGTTAATTTTGTGTATAAGGGAAGGTTAATCCTCTTTAGTTCTCCAAACTCTACATCTTGTAACAGAAATACGGTGAGTTAAAGGAAACTAGTGCCCCTCTGTGTCTGTAATACAACTAATCTAATCAACGATCTACTGATCTGTCTGTTTGTCTGCCTGAGTCTCTATCCTGGACAAACCCAACGTTTGGGGTTGAGGGTTGGTATAATGATTAAGGTGTTAACCTCACAGACACAAGGTGCAGAATATGATTCTTACCTTTGAAAGGGAAATCAGCTAGGCTGAAAATGACCCACAAGGGTAACCAGACTAGTCCTTACCTATCTAACAAATCAGTCTATCATCTATCTATCTAGTCTAAAAAATAATAAAAAAAAACAACAAAAATAATAACCTTGGACGGCATATGTGACAGAAAATTCTTACCTTGCTGCCAAGTAGCAAACAGCTCTGTTTGCTTACATATCTACTTAATTTGCTATTCTGGACCTGCACTTAGTCAAAGTCCAGTGCTCTCTCCATTATTAACGTTTAATCACTTTTCCACGGTGCCATCTTTATTAATGTTATTATTTTTTATTACTTCTTTATAACTTTGATATCTACCTATCGCGGCATTCCGATATCTACAAATGACTATGGCAAATATGCTTATAATTTCCTTGAATACTATTTTTTCTGCTCAGACATATACTTAGTCAAAAAAGAGGCCAGCACCAAGAATGATGACTCGGTTTATTCTGAGTGTAAAAATCAGACCGGTTTCAGCACATTTGCCTTCATCAGTGATTACCATGTAACTAAGTTAGTCATGCATTTAAATATCCAGCATTAATTGTCAATCAATCAATAAAGCATTTAAAGGCACAGTAAAAAAGTAATATGCATCCCTATACATCATAAAAAAAATCCTAAAAGAATTTCTTGTGTAATGCATTTTGAAATGTTACAAACGGTCATTAAGGCCCAGGGAAATAGAGCCCCCAAATTAACTATCCACATTTTTTCTTTTTCATGTAATAAACTGTGACAACCTAATTTTAAAGATCTATCACCCCATATCTTATCAATGATAGAAAAGTGGAATACCGCTGATTTGTGAGTACATACATGTCTGTAGAGTGCATTGGTCATGCGTTTATTTCTGATGTCTCCTAAATGCTCTGACATCCTAATTCTAAATGGCCTGGAAGTCTGCCCAACATAAAATGAGGAGCAGGAACAGGTAGCTAAATAGACCACCCAGCCTGTACTGCAATTTGCAAAATGTTTGATCCAGTATACAAACTTGGTATTTTTACTGGTAAACTCCTTAGATTTTAACATGTGTTTACAAAAAGAGCAATGCCCACAGGAGAATGATCCAATCAATTTCTCTCCTGTGATAGTTAATTGAGCCTGCACAGGGTCCCTTTCCGTCCTGGATTTATACTGGTTAAGATGATATCCTAACGCTCTACCTCTGCGATATGAGAACTTGCATTCATCTGGAAGAAGATTAGATAGTCCCTCATTTGCCATGAGAATGTTCCAATTTTTGTTAATTGCATTTCTAATGGCATGAATGTTCCTACCATATGTAGTTGTAGTTGTATTACTTCTTTATAACTTTGATATCTACCTATCGCGGCATTCCGATATCTACAAATTACTATGGCAAATATGCTTATAATTTCCTTGAATACTATTTTTTTCTCCTCAGACATATAGGTTCATAGGTTCATAGGTTCATACTAGGCTATCTGCCCTAGGGCATTTATAAGCCTAGCCAGAGTGTGTTTGGCTTTCGCCACCCATTTTAAATTAATTTTGCTATGCCCTTTTTCGAGGTTAGTATACTATGCCTCTGTCTAACAGTGACACAGACAAACAGTGACATATACTTATATTGTAGAAGGAAATTTTCCACGGTTTACACAGTGGTAAATGGATACCAGGCAACTAAAGACTTATTTAAGATAAGTTAATCTTCTAATAAATAACCTGAGGTCTCCATAATTTGAGCAACTCTGATGTTTAAATACTTATTTGGTTTGTTGTGCGCCATTGTTTGTAAAACCCCAGACTGAGTCTGAAAATGGTCCACTAGGATTAGTGTTCTACCCTGGCCAACAAATATATAAATAAAGTAAATAAATACTGATCTGATAACCATGTATCACACTAAACACAATCTTTCCAAGAGTTTTGAAGCCTGTGTTTATTGCAAATTATATGTGTTAATTACATAAACTTCACTCTCAGATTGCATTCTAGAGCAAAAATGGTATGTACATGTTTTATCAACCTTGGATTTGGATTTCTACTCACTCTTACTAAAGTTGCAAGACCCTTTCTTGCCACCCCTGTCTTCTTATACTTCCTGGTAGTAACTGTAATACTACTGAAATCTGGAAAAGCTATCAAATCTATTTAGTATGCTTGTGTTTTATCTATTTACTTTACCAAATTTCTTAATAAAATACTGAAATCATTATCTGTTTGCTTCAGAACACCAGCTGTATTCCATGAGATAGATTTCTATTTATTTTTTGATCTCCATGAAGTTAGCCAATAGGATTATTATTTTGGTAACCATTTGAAATGCAGGGACCTGATAGAATGAGGTCTGAAACTCAGAGGCTGAAAAAATGGACTTGCATATGCTAAGTGTGAGATGGCCAGGATATTTCCTTTTCTCTGAGGCATAGCAATCTCAGAGATGGTATGCATAAGTTTGGTGGGAGGTAGGGGGCCTGCCCCCTTGGGTGTTTCTGGGAGAGTTGCACCCTTGAAAAAATAAGTTTAAAGGAGAAGAGTCTTGCTCAATTTACGTCCCTGGATCTTCATTCTTTTTTTTCAGCTTCTTGGCACTTGGCTTTTCAAGTACTGAATTTCAATAAGGAGATGTATATTTCATTTAATCCAATATATGTGTAACAGAAGTTGCCTAATTTTTCACTTCTTTAGTATACCTCATGTATCTGAATTGTTCTTTCTGTCTATAAACTATCACATTTATATTCATGCCCCTTCTCAGAATTTACACCTCTTCACAGAATTATTTTCAGTGAAAGATTTCAAGAGAATTTGTATTCTTTCAATGAATGTAACCATGAGTGGTACATTGAAATTTGGACATACATTATGATATTTAGAATAGTTTCTTCCTGACTTAATGCTCTTTTGTAATTTATTTTCTGTCAGTTCTGTTATATTTTAGACCCATGATAAGAAAGTCAAAGATGTAACATGGTAAACAGAAGAGAACATTCCTTCATTCCCTACCCAGAGGTTCATTTATCATTTCTCCTAAATCAATGAAGGCTATTAATTTATCAGTTATGTATGTCACATTCTGCAAGAATTGCTACCCTTTACTTTCTTAAATTTGTATAAGTCATATCCATGGCAGGTGTTATAAGCAAAGAATAGGACAATTTACTCCATTTTTTTTTATTTCCTCTCTTTTTATGTGATACTGACATTCATTGTGTTGTTTCTTATTCTGAGAGGTTGATTCTAGTCGTTTTTGTGAAGTGTAATGACTCATCTATTTCTCCAGGTTCTGCCTTCCTAACTTTATGGCATACTTTCTCTCAGTGACTGTTTTCTAGAACCTACCATTACTTCCTTTCATTGACATCACATTACATACTGTGTATTCCTTTAAAAATCATCCCCACCAAATTCTTGTTTATTTCTCTGTCACGTCTGACTTCTGTTTTAAATTCCTTAGAGTCCTAGAATTTCTTCTGCTCACCTTTCTTTTCTCCTTTTCTCTCTCTCTTGTTTTTAGCTTAATTTATTGTTTACTCTAAACATACATTGATATAATAAGGAACAAAAATCTGGCAATCCCTTTTTAAAATATCGCTTAGTATTGCATATATTTTTTCTGAGATATATGCTAAATGATATCTGTTTTTTTTTTTTTTTTGCAGTTGTCCAGTTTAAACTAATGTGTTTCAGTATTAACTATTTTTTAGCCAAATGATATTTCAGTTGTTGAAGTAAATCTTCTGACAGAGTACACCCTCTGATATGAGGCAATGGAGGTAGGGACCATAGGGAATGCAAATAGTGATAGTGGCCTAAATGAGTGCCACTCACAATCTGGCACCTGGCAGGCAGTAAAAAAAGTGATGCAACAAAGTAGAAGTCACCTATTCTATGCCCAGTATATTTGCAGCATCCACAGTCAACCAAATTCCTGGTCAGCTTGTAGGCTACATAGTTACCTCAACTTGAACATCAGACTAATGCTAACAACAATACTTACTACTTAAAAAAAAAAAAAAAACTATTGCATGGACATGTCTTCCTGAATGGCATGCTAGGCTTCACCTGGACTAAGCTACAAGTGACATATAACAGCATTACAAGATTTGCCTAAAAACTCCAGATTAAAATCACAAGGCTAGCTTGAGGCATAAACCCATGTGTGACCTACCCAGGTTTATCCTGTACCCAAAACTGTTTGCAAGAGCATATACCTTGCATTATCTTGGTTCCTTAAATGGTGCAGATTTGACACAAAGCAGTTGTCTACCAGACATAACCAGAACCCCTAAAAAATACCATATTATAGTAATAATATTTTCTGAGTTTATACCCCCAAAACTCAATAGTAGCCTGCATGAACAACAGAATGTAAGGCTGTCCAAATGAGGTCTGCTTACTTCAGTGTTCACTGGATGTGTGACTGTCACTTTCTTTAAGTCTTGTTTTTACAAATGGCAGTATTTAATAAACACAACACTTTCTGGCCTTGAATGCATTCCAGGTAAAGGTTTTTTTTTGTTGTTGCTAAAATTTCTTTTTACTTCCTCCCTGTAATAGTTCTTGTTCCTTCTCCATGACAAACTCCCTATTTCTACTTTCCCTCTGCCCCTAACATTCAGCTACATTTACTTGACTCACTCTGTACAACCCAACTTACACTGCTCACTCGCTGCTGCACTTATGTAATTCTTACTTCTGCCCTGACGACATATTCATGCCACAGGCGATGCCTGTATTGGCATGTTACATCTCTGCCATGACTCACTCTGTAAAACCCGACCCACTGCTCACTCGCTGCTGTCCTTATGTAATTCTTACTTCTGCCCTGACGACTCATATTCACACCACAGGCGATGCCTGTACCGTCATGTTACATCTCTGCTTATCACCTGCTATTAACTTTAGTAGCTTAGTTACACTAGTTCAACTGCTAAATGTTAACTGTTACTGTATGAAAACTGTCTTATGAATATGCTTATCATGTGCCAAATGTTTTTTCTAACTGCTGATTGCACTCACACTGCTTACCACTTGAGTGTAATGAAACAGTAGCAGAACTACACTAAACTCCTGCTGTTGGCTACAGAAATTTATGCCATATCATTACACTTTCATTTCTCCTACATTACAAAGACATGCAGCTGGTGAAATGGACACTCTAAGTTTCCCATTGGCATGAGTGTGCATTAGTGTGAGTGGTATGGAAGAAGAACCGTGCCAGGGCTAGCTAGCGGGCTGTGTATGCCTTGGCTCTAGATGATTATCAGTGTTGAAGTGACACCCGACCCCATGTGTAAAAATGGGAAAAAGGTGTTTGGATGGATGGATGGCTGGATGTGTGGATGGATGGATGGATGGATGGATGGATGGATGGATGGGTGGGTTGTGGATGGATGGATGGATGGATGGATGGATGGATGGATGGATTATGCTTACACATTATCCTCAAGTGACTGAGGTTACTAGTGACTATGATGAAAATCAGCATCTGTAAGCCAGAGGTCATGGTTCTCCAGCAAAAGAATAGATTTGACCTCCAGAGGTCTGTGTGTGTGTGTGTGTGGGGGGGGGGGGGCAGCTACCTTAGGTGGAGTTTAAGTATCTTGGGATCTTTTTCATGAGTGAGGGGACTAAGAGACTGACCAGCGGATAGGTGTAGCAGTAGCACTACTGCTGGTGTTGTGTGTCGATGCGGTGATGAAATGATAGACGAATCATGGGATGAAGATCTCATAAGTTCATAGGTTCATAGATGATTACTAGGCTAATGGCACGAGAGCCGTTCCAAGCCTAGCCAATAATACACAGTATATTGCTGTATTATATTTTAATTCCCCAGATATGGGATAGGTAGTATCAGGGTAGTGGGCCTTTGGATGTTGGAGCCCTAAGTCATTTTGCAGACTGTCTCTGTCCATAAGGGACATAGGCAGTACCCCAGAAGTGAATTTGCAGTTCCCCATTCATTTATTCAAATTCTTTTTGAAGAGAGTGAGGGGTGGACTTTGTTTTATGAAGATGGGAAGTTTGTTCCATAGATGAGGTAGCATTTAGGATATGCATCTGTCTCTCCAGCAAGTTCTGTTAGAGTCACAAAGAAGGTTCAGTTCCAAGGAATACATAACCCTGGTATAATTTTTCATGCAATTATCTAACATTTTCATCAGGTCTGTATCAGAGAATGCTTTGTAGGCCAGGCATAAGTCACCTCTCAATAAACAATATGAAACAGAGTAAAGGGATAGGGCTTTTAGTTGGTCTACATAAGACACGTGTCTTACGTTTTGCATTAAGGAACCTCTGGGGCTGCTCCAATTGGTGTTAAGTGCTTGGTTAGATATATGCAGAACAGAGCATTGTACTCAAGTATGGGCCTGATGAGGGCTGAGCATAACGGCACTTTGATTTATTTTGATCTTGATGTCTTGTCTTTATTTAAAGTTGAGCCACACAGAAGGATTTCCTCACTTCAGTAGCTACCTGGTAGTCAAAGTTTAGGTTACTGTTTATCTGTGTTCCTAGGTCCCTCACCACTGGGTCTACTTTTAGGGGTGTACTATCAATATTATAATTTGCAGGGATATCTAATTTGCTGAAGGGTATGATTATGCATTTTTTAGCATTTGGTCTCAGACCATGGTTTTGGCATGAGTCGTTTGTCAGTTTAGGCCTGTTTGTAGGCTGTCAACATTATTTGGGGATTCAGTGGTTGCTCCCAGCTTACAGTTATCAGCGAACTTGGTGAGCCAGAGGCTTTCAACATTGGCCTTCACTTTAGTGGAGTATATACCAAACAGGAGGGGTCCTAATACTGAGCCCTGTTGAGCACTGCTAGTAACAGGTTACTTTTCGGAAGTGCATTCACATATCCAGACAACATGTGTTCTGTCAGCGAGTCAGTTTGCTATCTGTCTGATGATACAGGGTTTTATGCCTAACTCAGTAAGTTTATTTATGATGCCTGAGTGGGGGTTGTGTTGAAAGCTTTGGCCAGGTCTAGATAAGTGGTCTGTACCATTTTACCCTCATCCATGGCCCTGGTGACTTTCTTGAAGATGTCCACCAGACTGAGCAGGCAAAAACCTTCCTTTCACAAAGCCAAATTGGGTCTGGTACAGTGTTTGGAGAGTTACTACATCATTCTTGATCAGGTCCATGATAATTCTCTCTCCATGGCCTTGCAGATCTGACTGGTCAAGCTTACGAGTCTGTAGTTCCTTAGGTCAGTTGATGGCCCCCCCTTATCCTTATACTCATGTATGGTCATGAGTGCTGGATAGTGAGGAGAGGATGAGACTAGATACAAGCGGCAGAAATGAGGTTTACTTACAGGGTAGCTTGGTACAATGTCTGTAATGGCAGATCTGGAAGGATCTCATCAGTCCAACATTGCTCCTCAGATCTGGGAGGACCTCAGAGTCCAACACATTGCTTCTCAGATCTGGAAGGTGCTCATACTCCAGCATTGCTCCTCCATATTAGGAGGGTCTCAGAGTACAACACTACCCCTCCATGTTGAGTACAGTCATTTGAGTTGGTTCAGGCACCTTTTAGTGTGCCTCATGAGTCATGAGTGCATACTTTGGGAGGTGTACCAGGCACAGCACACTAACAGTAGGTCATGGGATAAATCCAGGACATATTTATGTCTCTCAGCTTGCCTGGGAACACTTGGGGATCTCACAGCAGGAGGTGAAGACATATTCAGGATAGGAAGACCTACTCTGCTCCTGGCAGTTCACTACTGCCACAGTTCTTGCTAGGCCAAGCAGTTTAGAAGATAGTTGGATGGACAGACAGCTAAATGACAGTGATTCTAGTATGTTAATGTTACTTTCTGTTTGCATCTAGCAAGTCTGCTTAACTGCTGATTATACTCATCCTGTTTGCTGTTGTGTGGTAATAATTTTTGATTTATAACATCTTCTAGACTTTATGGCAGTATTTAAATGGCTCATTATTTTATTGCTTTGATATTTATTCTGCGTATTTACTCAACAAAGATTAACTGCTTAATGGGCCCAGTTAACAAAATATCATCATCAGATAAATCATCATCATCAGCCTCCTTTTTACCATTTTTCTACATTAGGTCGGGGTATTGTGTTACCTGTCGCCATCTCTCTTGATTCAGTGCCACACTCCTGCCTTCTTCGACACTCCTGCCTGACTGTTGCAGATCTTCTCTCATGCAATCCATCCACCTCTTTGCTAGACATCCTTGTTTCCTCATACCTTCTTCCTGTCTGTCCCAAATCTTCCTCACCAGATTGTCTTCTACTTTTCTACACATGTGCCCAAAAGCACCATAATCTGTTCTCTTTGATCTTTTCTGCATTTGGAGCCACTTTGGCTTCTGCTCTTATGTCCTCATTTCTTTGTCTGTCCCACACTGTGCATCCTACCACCTGTCTCACACACTTCATTTCCATCATCTCTAGATTCTTCAACTGTTCTGCCTTTACTGCCCAGGTTTCTGTACTATTCAGTAGTACTGGTCACACCACTGTCTTGTACACCTTACTTTTCAGCTACTTTGGCTTTCTTCTTCATAGACTAAACCTGAGACCCTATGCATCCCCTCTTATTCTAGCTTTGACCTCTTCATTTAGATGTCCCTTTTCCTCAACCACCCCTCCCAGAAAACTGAAGCTGTTAATCTGTTCCACTATCTTCCCTTCTATCTCAATTCTCGGCTTCATCTGATTTCCCCAATTTGCTGCTTTTACAGCTGTCTTATATGTGCTTAGTTTGATTCCTCGTGCCTTCAGTCTTGCATTCCTTTCTCCTATCCTTTGTTGAAGTTCTAGCTCAGAGTCTACCTGTACTGCCACATCATCTGCATACAGCAGCTTTGTTGATCTGTCCCCTCTGACCTGTTTGCTAATGTAGTCCATCATCAGTATGAACAGCAGTGGGCTCAGAGCTGAAATCTGGTGTGCACCCACTCCCACTGGGAACCCCTCTGTGAGTCTGAACACTGTTCATACTTGAGTCATTGGGTCCTTGTACATAGTCTGCATGAATTCCACCAATGTTTCTGATAGTTCACCCATTGCAGTACTGTCCAAATCAGCTTTCTTGGGACCTTGTTATATGCTTAATCCAAGCCTAGGAATGCCCAGTTGGACACCTTCCTCGTCTATACCTTCTACTCAGCTATCTGTCTCACTGCAAACATCGGGTTTGTTATGCTGCATCCTGATTTGAATCTGAACTGCTCATCTGCTATCTTACTTTCCACTATTCTGCATATCTGTTTATCAATCACCCTCTCCAGAACTTGCATGCAATGTGACAGGAGTTTAATACCTCTGTACTGCCTACAGTTGTTATTCTCCAGTCATCTGGAATAAGCTTTTCTCTACACACTGCTATGAGTACCTTCAAGAGCCAGTTCTCCCCATCTCACCCACCATCTTTATCATATCTGTTGTGACCTCATCTGAGCCTGCTGCTTTCCCTGACGTCATCTTCCTTAGTGCTGTTCTTACTTCTTCTGGGGTGGCCTCCTCTTCTTCTCTCACCGTAGGCTGTTTCTGGGGCAGTACAGCTTCTGTGGGGTTTTCTTCATTCAGAAGCTGCTGGAAATACTCCTTCCATTTGCCTTTGACGTCCTGTGGATTAGTGAGCAGGTTGTTACTGACATCCCTTATGAAGGGAGTCTGTCTTCTTTATCGTTCTGTCTGCACCTTGGAACCTGATATAGTTTCTTTGTGCCACCTACTGAATCACTTTCAAGAAGCTGGTAGAGTGCCTCTGATGACCTGTTTTTTGCTATTGCAATTCCTTTCTTAACTTCTTTGTTAACCAACCAGTATTCCTTCCTAGTCTGGTCAGTCTTTTCTATCTCCCACCTTTTCATGCACTACTTCTTTCTTTTGATAACTTCCTGGACTTCTGTATTCCACCACCAGTTTTCCTTATACACCTTATTTGAGGTCTGAAGCTAAAAGTCACTGTAGTTTTCACGATCAGACATAAGTATTGCTTATATATAAAATATGATTCACTACAAAATATAAACAGCTGCATCACAAAAATTCAGTTTATTAATTATTTAGTAAGTGGGTAATGCTGAAAAGAGAGATCACATTGGAGTTGTACAAACAATATGCAATTGGGTACTATGGGAATCAAACCCCACTCCTCAGCAACTATCCAGACACATTTTAATTTTGTTACTTTAATCCAAAGACTGTACAATTGTAGGATAAATGAAACTAAGTCCTGTTTCTGCAAATCTATGGAAACCATATTCAGTTCTGTGTTAAAGGTGATGGCTTCTCTAGCGAATGTACTTAGTTTATAGTACCGTTCCAACATAAACACTTAAGACTTTTTATTAGATACAGCATTACAAGGGGCACAGTTGCATAAAATATCACCAACTTTCAACAGATATTTCATCTTCAGTTTGTCACTCATTCAAGACATAATTTAAAAAATAAACTTCTGGGTCTAGTTTGCACTCATCAGCTGTTTTTCTTTAGAGCTTACTCAAATGAATGTTTGTCTATCACAGCAGGCCTGACATGGAAAATTCAAGTCAGGCGCTCCTGCTGCTGTTTGCCTTAGCTCTTTCCAATCTGCTACATTTAAGCAGAATGTGCCTTGGCACAAGATGTTACAACTAAAAAGCACTAGTAAGCATCTCCTGGTTTAAAGTTTGCTTACTGAAAAGCTTAGAAAATTTTACAGCAGGGAGGAATCTGTAAAATGAATCAAATATATAACTGAAAAGTTGATTATAACCTTTTCTGATTTCCTGTAACCTCAACTGAGACACTATTTGGTCTGATGTACCAGATACGTCTGTCATATACATGAAAGTGTGATGCTACTGCTTTCACTATGCCTCATGACGATCTCTTTGCAGAGAAGAGGTGCTTTCTCACACAGTTTACAAACCATTTATTTCTGAAACTGGGGACTTGGAAAATGTCATCATCTAGGGCTTCTGTCTAGCTGGATAGCCTGGGTGACTGTTGGGTCTATAGTACCTGATTGAAAGACATTTTCATTGAACGTGTTTTCATCGACACATAAACAGCGAACTCCCAAAACTCCAAATGGCCACTTTAGTGAATTTTTTCCCAGGGGAAAAAAATCGCTTGGCCAACCAAACATCAAACAAACTCTCAGACCCTACAAAGTGGGGGGCTTCATCCCCCCAATGTGAGGGCTATGTTCCTCACCCCCTAACTAAATATACCAACTGCAAGATCGCACTACAGTGGAGAAAAGGGCAAATTCCTGATGATGGCCAAACGTTTTTTCCCCCTGGGAAAAATTCACTGAAGTGGCCGTTCAGAGTTCTGGTACTTTGCCGTTTATGTGTTGATGAAAAGGCATTCAATGAAAATGCCTATCGACAAGGTAATATAGCCCCTGACTGTTGGCAGTATAGTAGAAGTAATATAAGCAGGTTAAATGCCATGAGAAGGAAAATAAGGCACTTATATTTTAGCCTGAATTCATTACATAGGCAAATTACGGTAGAGCTGAAAGTAAAGTGTTTGGGATCATGAATAGTTCCAGGAAGGAGGAGGATAAAGGGAAGCACCTATGGAATATGGTAGATGGATAAACCGTTGTGGAACATGGGAGCACGTGGGGAATACAGGCATGGGAACAGGGAGTGAGAAAGTCTGGGATATGGGAGTAGGGTGTGATCTAGCACTAGATGAACTAGGTAGTTGCCCAGGGCCAGGTTTAAAAAAAAAAAAGATTTCCTAAAATATTGTGAACAAAAATAGAAAGAAAAAATACCTCCACAAATCCTTAGTGTCCAATCCGATTCCCCTTCTTTCTGTTTGGGATGCATGCTGCTGTTTGTCAAGCACTCATGCACAGAGAATGAGGAGACTTTCCTGAAGCAGCTCAAGATTCATTCTTGTAGCAGAATGTGATGGGAATCTTTTTATTTATTTATTTTGTTTGCATTAGAATGGAAAAGGTTAGTTTCTGTTTTATGAGGAATTGTGAAATTTCTTTTCCAGCAGAACAGGTTAGTGTTGTATTCTTTTGAAGAGGAACACAGTGATTTCTTCTAGTATGTCTGTGATGAGGAATGGAGCAATTTCTTTTGCAGCAGAAAAAGCTAGTGTATTCTTTGAATGGAAAGATTTTTTTTGGTGGGTGTGTGCTCTTTTGCAGCAGAACGGGATATTACATTCTTTGAACAGTGTGATTTCTTTTTGTGTGTGTCAAATGCTCAAGTTAGAGAGGGCTGTTTAGTTAAGTGATGTTCTCAGATTCAAACCTTGTATCATACCCATATGAGCCAAGAGACTTAATCCTCCACACCACCTGCCAGACTTATTTATCTCTAGTTTTGCAGAACATCTCTGATTTTGCCTCATATTTGTGCCCTTTCCTTGAGCAAGCCACTTAACCAGGCAGTGCTTAGGGCAACTGGAAATTTGGACTAGACTCCTCCTTGGTCCTCAGGAAGGAATTGTTGTAAATGGGAGCATCATCAGGTGATCCATGTTCTTTGGATGTTTGGTTTCATTAATGTTGACAGTGTTTTTGTTAATACCTGTGAATAAATGGGATAGCATGAAGTCTCGGAGTTCAACATTAATATTTTAACTATGAATTAATTTTTGATTTAGAATTTTTGCAGGCACACAGGTATAAAAATGTATTTGGGTTACAGCAGTTTGCCTAGCACTTAGTGCAGATGAATAAGGTTATGTGCTGTTAAGGAGCTGCTTTCTTTTGTATGTGGTTTGATTCCCTCAGCCTTCATTTGGCTTCTCTACGTCTCTGCCAAGTTACTTTACCAGACAGTTCTCCTGAGCTGCTCATGAAAAGGAACACTTTTGTCCCAGGTGCTTTACACTGTTTGAGTGTTTATATCATACATTTGTCTTTTGAATTCCCACACCCTTCACTATATGCTATTCAGATATGAATCCCAGCATGTCTCTTGTAGTTTAATGTGTTGCCACATTCATTTTATCCACTGTGAGTTTCAAAGGAAGAAAGGTTTACTGTTTCTCATGCTAAGTCTGCTTTCAATATGAAAGTGCTATGCTTTGTTTAGAAAATGGCTGTCAGTGTTTTTTTTTTCTGTAAATTTTGAAGTAAAAGTTTTAAATGCAATCCAAATTTCTATGATAATTGTAAGTATATGTACAATGGCTGGGTATTTATGGTAACTGATGAGAGACAGCCAAGTAATGGGATATTGGCAGTGATGGGAGTAATGCGTTACTGTAATATATTATATTTTTAAGTAACTAGTAATATTCTGCATTACTTCTCAATATAGTAATGCAGTAATTGTAATATATTACTCTTTTTAATAACTAGTAACACAAGTGTCAATTACTTTTGCATTACTTTTTGCTTGAAGTCAGCCATGTAACTGGTGGAGCGAGAGGGACAGTCCGCATTCCACAACCAAAAAAAAAAAAAGCCTTCTTCTCCTTTATGGAGGAGCATGCATGTGTTATATGCATGGATACGTGCCACCCACTATTAAAAAAAAAAAGAATGATATTTCCGCTTTGGCACCTTATGGTTGATTAACGTAGTTGTTCACTCCTGCGCAGTTGCTTGATTTCCCTTTCCTGTGTTGCGTTCATGGTTATTTGAAGAGAAAAATAAGTAAAAACTGAAAATGCACCAGGAAAAATAAATAAGCTGTTGTATTGCTACCTGTTACAAATCATAAGTACATAGATAAGAAATTTTGGTGAAATACAGGGCATGTAAAGAAAGTAGAGAGCTTCAGTTCCCTGTTGCCATTCTGTGTAGGCTTTATAGGTAACTATTGTTTTAACCCTAGCAGGCAATCAATCAGATGCTTATACCTTCCTGTTGCTCCATTTTTAGGAAATGTTCATTGATCTCTTCCCCATCAACTTTTCAAGTTCCCTGATTTATCTCATATTTTCATCCTGTCCTTTGTAGAATTTTTGATTTCCTGGTAAATCACGTGAGGATTACAGTCTGTCACTAATGCAAGACGTTAGAGTGTTATGCCTCTTACTGTTCTGAAACTGCATGTCGATGCAAACTGCTGCACCAAGGCTATACATGAACTAACAATATTTAGAAATTATCCCTGATCTGTGGGCTTTCTTCCACCCACTGCTCTTTAACTTTCTCCATGGTTTTTGAGCAAAGACGATGGGGATATATTTCC
Source organism: Protopterus annectens (assembly GCF_019279795.1). Taxonomy (NCBI): domain Eukaryota; kingdom Metazoa; phylum Chordata; order Ceratodontiformes; family Protopteridae; genus Protopterus; species Protopterus annectens. The sequence goes on along the minus strand of NC_056744.1, from coordinate 366,931,243 downwards.
TCATAAAATATATGGCTTTCTGGTAAGTCATTGAGGATTACACTAACTAAATAACTTTTGAGTTTCAGATTTTGTATAGCTAATTGTCTGCTGTTGTTTACTCATTGTTCTGGCTTTGCAGAAATAGTGGGATATACATGGAACAACTTGGAATACTTTAATACGTGGTACCTGTCTGGGACAAAGCTGAAATAAGAAATGACAACCTTACTGTACCATAACCAGACTTTGAAAGGTACACATAAGTGTCTACTACTGCTGGCTTGGGGAGGGAGCTATGCATGGATGAAAGTAACTAACCTCTTGTCTGTGTAATTTAAACTGTCACTGATCTAGCTTTGTAAGAGTAGTGTCCAGTTGTGTGAAGTGATATTAAATACATTATGAATGTTGCTTTTAATTAATGTATTAATTGCCATAATGAACCATCTGAGATGCACACAATAAAGTGGATATTATTGTTGGGTGCAGATGCCTTCTGTGGATACAAGTTACTTACATGTGCTGTTGTTTGATCACTGTTAACAGCAGTATCTGATCTGGTTAGCAGGAATAGTACAAATAATGCGTTGACTGGATTTGCTGACATCAGTGTAAAATCTGTAATGTTATGGCTTATGTGTGTGTGTGTGTGTGTGTGTGTGGTGTGTGTGTGTGTGTGTGTGTGTGCGCGCGCGTGTGTGTGTGCGTGCGCGTGTGTGTGTGTGCGTGTGTGTGTGTGTGCGCGTGTATGTGAGTGTGTGCGTGTGTGTACGTGTGCATGCATGTGCGTGTGCGTGCATGTGTGTGTATGTGTGTTTGTGTGTGTGTGTATGTGTGTGCATGTGTGTGCATGCATGCGTGTGTGTGTGTGTGTGTGTGTGTGTGTGTGTGTGTGTGTGTGCGTGAGTGTGTGCGTGTGTGCATATGAGTGTGTGTTTGAGTGGCCTTTTATTGTTGAAATTTTCTGAAATGGGTAGTTTTGTCATTATTGGTTCATACATTGCTTACTGAAAGAATGTTCAAAACTACAAATTTGAAACACATTTTAACAAGTGGTGCTGTATTATACAAGGAATATCATTTAATACAATCAGGAAGGTGAATCAAAGAACACATACATGTATACATGTCCCTAATAATTTGTGCAAGGAGCCTATGGTTTGAAAACAACCGAAAGGTAAACGTAATCCTCCATTGGCTAGATGAATTTTCTTTGAATGTGAGTTTTAATGCCATTTCAATTAATGTGACTTTCAAGGACAGAGAAGTTTACTGGTCATGCTAAGTCTATTTTCATTGCGAGACTGTATTGTTTGTTTAGCAAATGGCTATCAGTGTTTGTGCTATTTTAGTTCAACATCTGTAATCATAGTAGTAAGAAAGCAGTATGCACACTGACAGGTTTGAACAGTGTTGATGGTAACTGGGGAGAAATAGCTAAGTAATGGAACACTGGAATGGCTGGGTAGGAAACTCCTTTTGGGAGGTAGGGGGTTGCCGCAGGAAGGGCTGCTCTAGGGGGACTCTGATGCCAGTTGGCAGTAATTGCGGTATATGAACCAATCAAAAGCTGTGTAGCAGACCCAAAGCTATACATTGCAGAACAGTGGGTTAATTTATGGTCGAATACAGAGCGTTCCGCATAATCTGGAGCACTTGTCTTATCTTTTATGTTTTAACTCATTACATCTGAGTGACTCATCCAGGTGCATCTGCAGTTAACTCCTACTGACGCCTCTAGGTGTCAAATATTGCTTGTTCATATTTGTATCAACAATTCCAAAACCATGCTATGTACAAGATATTAAAATATTTCATCTTAAAGCTTATACAATGGCAAACTCAATTACATTAATATTACATTATTATTTGACCTCTGTCTAGTGCAGGGAAATAGATATTAGTTGTTTTTTTATATTAATTTATATATTAATTTCTATAGATATATTTTTTTAACTATCTCAACAACCAAGTAACATAAACAGAACTCCTTAGCCTCATATGAATACTCTCAGCTAGATGAATAAAATTCTGCTGACAGTATGTGAGTAACTTGAGTGGTTGATGAGATATTGTAATTTGTTTACAAAATATTAGAAATGTAATTGTTACAATGTTTACTGTAACTTATAAAATTCACTTTAAGACCTAGAACCTACCACTATAAAAGTAGCTTATACTGAAGAGTTTGCCATTTGTAGTTCTTTCATAAAATTTATGTTTCCAGAGATATGAACATTTGTTTGAAATGAGAGGACATAATTTGATTCTGTGAAAATGCTTAGGCTCCATCCATTGGAAGTTCCAGTGCAAACTTACTGAGCTCCACTGGAGTGAATGAGTTAAATGTTTGTGGACTGACAGCCAGGTACTATGATTGGAAAAATCCTCACAAAAGGTATATTTTATTTTGTGAAGGGGAGGGGTGGCAAACTCAAAGACCGCAACAAGCAGCACAAACTCTATTGTGTGTGGAATACTTAGTTATTTAAAACAACAAAGTCCAGCAGAAAAGCCATTTAAAGAATGACTGCCTTGTCATTTTACTCCCTGCTGGTGACAGGCAGTTGAATGTCTTGACGGAATGAAATGGCCACTGGTGATTTGATGTGGTACAATAAAGGTGGGTTTTACTGTGTACGGCCATCTTTGATCTGCTTTACTGGTAATATAGTTGTTGTAATGTATATTGTGTTAATTAAACATCATACATTCCTTAGGGCTAAAGAATTTGGATATTTGGTTACATGTCGACATATTTTTGAAACAGGCTACAGGCAGAGTAACTAAGTAACGGGTTTGCCACCTTTTCAAATGCCCAAAGAGGGACTTTTTTGTAGAAAAACATTTTTGCAGGAGAAACCATACCCATAGCCAGTGCAAAGGACAGGGCTTCACTTTTTTTTTCCTAACATAACAGCTTCCTCTTGCAGCATTTCAGTTGTTTATGCTGCTCTATATACTATTTAGGTGTTTCAGATACAAAACCAGTGTTTTATTCAGCTATTAAAGAAAACTTAGAAAATTCATTCACTGTAGGTTCATGTTTTAAAAAAAAAAAGTTCTATACAGTTAACTTTTTCTTTTTTTTTTTTTTGTATTTCTGGCAGTCCCTTTATCTTAAGCATCAGCCAATCAGAGCCACATTTTGACAGAGGTTATAGGTTCATAGGTTCATAGGTTCATACTAGGCTATCTGCCCTAGGGCATTTATAAGCCTAGCCAGAGTGTGTTTGGCTTTCGCCACCCATTTTAAATTAATTTTGCTATGCCCTTTTACGAGGTTAGTATACTGTGCCTCTGTCTAACAGTGACACAGAAGTGATACCCGGGGTAAACCTACGATCTCCCATCCACTCATCAAGATTCGTCTTGAAGAGAGTCAATGAGGGACTCTGCCTAACCTGGACTAGGATTTTATTCCAGAGTGAAGGGAGCCTCTAGGTTATGAATCTGTCCCTGCAGTATGTCTTATTTATTTCAGTGCTGAGGTTCAAGTCTCTCCAGCGCGTAGCTCGATGGGATTTGGATTTTCTGAGGTGCAGCATGTCCATTAATTCCGGGTTGGACATGGCTTTATATGTCAGGCACAGATCGCCTCTGAGCAGCCGGTATGCCACTGAGTAGAGCTGGAGTTTCTTTAACTGGGCAGCATATGGCATCTGTTTGAGCCCTTTGATCCTCTTGGTGAGGTACTTTTGGGGTCTTTCCAGTTGCTGCAGGTGTCTGCTAAGGTACATCCCAAAAGGGGCATTGTACTCAATTATGGGCCTGATGAGGGATGAGTAAAGAGGCACGATGACCTCCCCTGATCTAGATGTGAATCCCTTCATGATTAGGTGGGCTATATAAAATGTTTTTCTAACCACTTTGGCCACGTGGTTGTCAAATGAGAGATTGCTATCAACTTTGGTCCCCAGGTCCCTAATTACTTCTTCTGTACTTAATTGATTACCACCTATGTGGTAATTTGTGGGCACTTTGTTTTTGCCAAAGGGGATGACTATACACTTTTTGGCGTTTAGCTTGAGGTCATGGCTCTGGCACCAGTTGTCTGTTTCTATGAGTTCCTTTTGGAGGATGCTTGTGTCAGCTGAAGAGTTGGTTATGGTGCCCAGTTTGCAGTCATCTGCGAACTTGGTCAGCCACAGTCTTTCCGTGTTGGCCTGTACCTCCGAGAAATATATACCGAACAAGAGAGGTCCCAGAACTGAGCCTTGTGGGACGCCACTTGTAACTGGTTTGGAGTCTGACATGGCTTCAGCAATTCTAACCATGTGGGTTCTGTCCTTGAGCCAGTTTGCAACCCATCTAGTGACATAGGGGTTTATATTTAAGCTGGTGAGCTTATCTATAATGCCCGAGTGGGGTATTGTATCGAATGCTTTTGCGAGGTCCAGGTAGGCTGTGTGGACCACCTTCCTCTCGTCAATGGCCTTGGTGACTGTTTCAAAGAAATCAACCAGGTTTAAGAGGCAGGATCTGCCCTTAACAAAGCTGAACTGGGTAGGATCCAGTGTCTGTAGGTCCCCAATATCTTTATTTATGAGGTCCATGATGATCCTTTCCATAGCTTTGCAGACCAAGCTAGTCAGGCTTATGGGGCGATAGTTTCCAGGATCCGTTGAGGCACCACCTTTGTGGAGAGGGACCACTGTTGCTGTACACCACTCTTTGGGTACATATCCTGTAGTAAGGCTGAGATTGAACAGTAGTTTTATGTTTGGGTTTAGCTCTTCTTGGAGATCATGTAGGATGCCGCCCGGGACACCGTCTGTTCCCATTGATGCTGTGTTTTTTGCTTTGGAGAGGGCGGCTCTTACCTGAGCATCTGAGATGTCAGGGGGGCAGCACTCTGCTGGGATAGATATTTGCCCTTTTGGTGGGGGGGGGAGAAGTTTGCGCTGAACCTGTCAGCTAAGATGTTGGCAATGTCTGTGGGTTCGTTGTATTTTTTTGTCATTTTGGACTAATTCTGAGCATATCTGGGAATCCCCACCCAGGTTCCTAACATAACTAAAGAAAGTCTTGTGATTATCCTTAGTATCCTGTGCAATTTTTCTCTCGAAGCTGGCCTTAGACGATTTTATGAGTGCCCGTAGTTTTTTGCTAATACTGATCAGAGATGCCTTCCCTTTTTGGGATTTTGCTCTATCATGTAGAAGCTTCCTCCTTCTATTGTATAGTTTGTTTATGGCTAGGGTCCACCAGACAGGACGTCTGCCTTTGGAGGATTGGGTCTTGGTTTTATTTGGGATTGCATGATCCATGCATTCCTGAATGTGTTCATAGAATGCATTTATAAAGGATTCTGTGGTCTGGGCCGTATTTTCCACAGGCCCGGGGGCTTTGAAGGATTCCACCTCGGTTTTGAGGAGTGTGAAATTTGCTTTAGAAAAGTTTTTCACTGTGGTTTTCAGGGCAGGGGGTGGAGTCGGGATGTAAATATCCAGTGAGATTAGTTTATGGTCTGATCTTACCAGTGAGGGATACACTTCTGGTTTGGAGCATAGAGTCCCCATGTTGGTGATGATCAGGTCCAGTATGTTTTCCCCTCTTGTGGGAGTGGTAACAAGTTGTTCCATAGTATTTGAGTTTATAAATTCTAGGAACCTTTGGGTTAGGGTGTTGGAGCTAGAGTAATGCTCCCAGTCTATGTTTGGGTAGTTGAAGTCGCCCAATATAATGGTGTTTGGAGAGACCTTCATATTTTCCAGTGTTCTCAGGAAGGCTGAGTGGGGTTCCTGGGTTTGGGAGGGTGGTCTGTAGCAGGCTATAAACTGGAAGGCAGTTTTACCCACTGTTAGTTGCACATGGATAGTCTCTGATGCTTCGTGCTGTGCCACCAACCTGGAGGTGTGGGTATCCTTGACAAATATTGATACTCCCCCTCCTTTTGTGGTTCGGACCAAGTTTTGGGGCCGAAAAGCATGGTATGAGGTATGACCTGGTAGTGCTGGGGTGCTCTCGGGAGCCTTGAACCAGGTTTCTGTTACTGCACCGATATCGATGTTCTCCATGCTAAGGAGAGTTTTGAGTGCATGCATCTTGAGGTTTAGACTTCTGGGGTTGAGTAGCATTACTCTTAGTTTCTTATCCCTTGTGATACCTATGGAGGTGGGTTTGTCTTTTGAGCCTTGCCTAAAAAAGGCACTATGGGGGTAGCAAGAGCCTTTGCCAATATCCGAAAGCCCAGGGGTGACAGGTGCAAGCCGTCCCTAGCGAAGCATCGTGGCTTGTCGAGCATGTCATCCCAGGCTGACAGGCATTGGATCCCCTTTGAATGACACCAATACTTAAGCCAATTGTTGAAATTGATCATCTTGTCTTCATATTGTGGCATCATTCTTGGTGAGGGTAAGATGCTACTCAAGGTCAGGGTCATACCGGCCTGGGCTACATTTATGAAATAAAACATTTGCAATATATAGATATTCCACACACATCCATTTATTTTTGTGCATAGTGCTTTCACTCAGTGATGGAAAGTCGAAATTCATTTGAACGACCCATTTACACAGAATTCTTTGACCTAATTACAAATGATGGAAAAAACATTGTTGTGAAATGTAAGCTATGTCCACCAACAAAGAAGACTTACAGAACATAAGTATAAAGTATGTCGAATTTAAAAAAGCATCTTTAGATATCACATCCTATCGTACTTGGAAAGCTAAATAGTTTGAAAAGGAAAGCAGCTGATTCCGGGCCTGACAAGTCAGACAAGAAATAGTTGACACAGCCATTTATTGCAGCATTCATTGGTTCTTGTCATGTCACACAGTCCAAGGTGGATTGTTTGATCATTGACTTTGTGGTGAATGACATGCAGTGATTCAGCGTTGTCGAGCAGCCATCCTTCATCAACCTTGTAACTTGTCTGCAGCCAGGAAAGGTGGTCATGAGCAGGAAAACTCTTGTCGAACAGGTGGAGAAACAGTTCAGTGATATGAAGGAAAATCTGATGGAAACTTCAGCAAGTGTTTCAACTGTTTGCACTACAGCTGACATTTGGCGTCACCGCCCACTGGATCAACTCTGACACACTTCAACGAAAGTCAGCTGCTTTGTCATTCTGCAGAGTACAGGGGAGGCATACATACAATCTCATAATGTCAACTCTTGAGAGCATTCACATCAAGTACAAGATAGATCACAAGGTGTGTGCGACAATTACTGACAATAGCAGCAATTTTGTAAAGGCTTTCAATGTTTTTGCAGAATGTGAGAGATCTCAGACTACAGGCATTCTGTCCCAAGATCAGGATGATGATGGCGATGGTGAAGTGATTTACAACAGTGTGACAGCCATGCTGAGTCAGTCAGGGCAAATTGAGAGCACCTATTCACTGCCTCCCCATCTGAGATGTGCAGCATATGCTGAATCTAGTTGCCATGCATGATGCTGAATCTGCTTGTGATGATGCACAGTATAAAAAGATCATGTGAAGCACCATGGCCAAATGCTATGCTGCTTGGAACAAGGTTAGTCACAGCACCCAAGCTGCTGAGTTGGTTCGCAGTAAGTGTGATCTGGCATCGATTGTTCCCAATGCGACGCAATGGAATTCCACTTTCTACGCGATGGAGAGAATTCACTGCATTGCAACTCAGGGTGAAGGCTTGCTGAATGAGATATGTGAAGAGACTGGAATTGTCATCTTCAGGCCTGCTGAAATTACATTTGTTGCTGAGTTTGTGCAAGCAATCCAGCCCCTGGCAATGGCTCTGGACATCCTGCAGTCCTGCTGAAATGCTTCATAGTAATCCTGATCCCCACCATTATGTGCTTGGAAAACAAGTTGTCCGAAGTCAGGCAGTCTGTGAAGCTCATTGTGCCACTAGTCGATGCTCTTCTTAAAGGCATTGAGGCTCGGTTCGAACACCTTCGGGAGCGAGAAGAGCTCATTCTGGCCAGCATAGTGTATCTGCAGCTCTGTTTGAGATGGATGGGCATCAAAGAGCAGAAACTCAGAGGCAAGGCTCTGCTCCTTGATGACATGCCTAAACTGGATGAACCTGGGCATGGGTCATCTGAAGCTTCTGCACTAACTGCTGAAGACAGCTTCTTCAACTTCAAAGAATCAACAGCAGCCAGTATCAGCATATCTTCTCAGATGGAAATGTATCTGGCTGACCCTTCCAGAGAAATATCTTCTCTCAAGAGTTACCCTATAGTCAAGAAGATATTTCTGAACACCAATACACCTCTGCCATCTACTGCACCTGTTGAATGCCTGTTCAGTCTTGGTGGACAAGTGCTGACTGCAAGAAGAAATAGGCTCACCGATGAACACTTTGAAAAGTTGCTCCTCCTTCGAGCCAACAACAATGTGTAGTGATTGTTTAGTCATTTTGATGTGAATAGTTATATATAGTGATATTTTGTTTGACTTTGTTATGATAGTAGCCCTGCTAGACCTTTATGACATGTTCTGTAAGTATTTTTGTGTCCTCAGCATCACTTTTATCAGATTAGCAGATTAGCCTAATGTATGTTGTTGAAAAGTTGATGGCTTGTAACTTGTTATGGGACTTGTATTGCTGGCTGTGTGTACTTTGGTGGCTTAAGTATTAAATTGTGACTCTGACTATAAAGACTGATCTGTGGGACTTTGTAAATTGTAAAATGCTATTTATCTTTATTGTAATATAGTGTGCATACAGCTTTAATAATACACTCATATTCATGTGCAGTAAGCATGTATTCCTTAAACACAAGTAAAGTGTAAATAAATCAGAATATGACATTTGATAAGCTATACTTATGTAAAAGTAACTTAAAAGTAACTAGTTACTTTAGTTAGTAACTAGTAATAGTACTATATTACTTTTTTAGAAAAGTAATAAGTAATAATAATATATTACTTTCACTTAAAAGTAACTAGTAATAGTAACTTATTACTTTTATAAGTAACTAGCACAACACTGGATGTTGGGATTGCTGTGTGAAGGGGGGTGATTCATTACCCTGCATAGAGCTCCACTTGTCAGGATTTGTAGACTCTGGAGGTGCATGCTACAGCAATACAGCATTACTAGACATTCAAAAAGGCCACACCTGTACTGAGTGATGTCAAAAGGTATAGCTCTTCTTGATGGTACAGAAAAATTTGGAGGTCAAAAATCGGATGTAGGTGTCCTGCAAGCACATAAGCCCCTCCAAAAATGATATGTTATATGCAGTACTATTTCTGATTTTTGTATGATTTAGTTGTTGAACAAAAGCTGCTGTAGCATTTATATCATTTGCAATTGTCTGTTTTATTAATTTCACTAAAGCATGAACTAATTCATTAATATCCCTGGATTCTGTAATATAACCTAACCATGTTGCATTTTAGTAATATACTTTTGCAGTACCTTCTTTACACCCCCCAGCAAATTCAAAGGAGTTGACATTTATCGGGTGATAGTCTGTGTTATCTGGATGATGATCAGAACATTCTCATCTTTGGCATCCATTGTGTAGTCATTGTTGCTTAGTCTGTGTTATCTGGATGATGATCAGAACAGTCTCATCTTTGGCATCCATTGTGTAGTCATTGTTGCTTATTAATGTGATAGTCTTCTCTACAAGATTGGATTGTAAAGGATTTTTGCATTTAGTTAAGAACTGCAATTGTGAAAGGTATTGTAGACGACTAAAGCTCCAACTTGTTAACAAGCTGTTTCATGTGGCAAGGGTGCAGGGTTTGACTCTTTTCACCTTCATTTACCTATTAAGTGACATAGTGCATTTCACTTAACCAGGCAGGTCTTTGGAATAATTGGGAATCTATTCCAGGCTTTTTAGGGGCTCCTGGACTACTTGCCCAGTAATTATATACCTGTAGTTGTTGTGTGCTAGACATCCCCCATTATATTTTATTATATTACATTATATTATATTATGTTATATTATATTATATTATATTATACTATATTATATTATATTTATTATATTATATTATATTATTATATCCCTGATCTAGTTCAGGAAATGTTATGGCAATATCACCAGCATGACATTTGTAATCTAGGTAATTTATTCTTCAAGAGCAGCGGGCAATACATTTGTAGGTGAAGCAGTGAAATACAAAGTTGTTCTCCTGCAGCAGACTCTGCATTAGTAATATTTCTCTTTAATGTAGAATGATTCAGATGACTTATTTCTGCAGAGATTGAGCATATTAATGTAGCATATGGTATCAGGTGGTTAATATTTCTAATGTCCTTATAAATACTCTTCTATTTCAGCTGTGCTACACCTGAATGGATCTTATGCTCTGATGCTAATGATTTACATACAATTTCATGTAGTTCATCCTAAACTGCCAACAAAGTACATGCAATTTATTTCTTCATACCAATAAGGGGTGTGCACTGTCAATAAAATGACTATAATGGCTGGTAGGGTGGGGTGAGGGCTCTCAGTATCTCATGCTCTTATCTGGTCATTTTTAATCAGTTTTAAATCTGGCATTGTGTGTTTGTACATGTGATTTAAGTAGAAATACTTTGGCTGCTGTATTTGTGTGCCAGAAATTTGAAATATGACTTTGTTCATTGTTAATGTTTGACACAGATATCTGAGAAGGATGCAGTGAACAATGTAACTATAATTGTCAGGTTTGGGGATTTCTGTAGATAAAAAAAAATGACTGACCTATTGAGATGATAAAGTTAAAATGTCATTATTCTGTTTTTGTAAGACTAGTGTGTATTTGTGTACAGCAAACTGGAATACTTTACTGTGCTAATTTTTTTCACAACCAGATTTAGTGGTCATAATTGTTGAGTACAGGTATTGGTGGATTGTAATGACATCAGTTTGAGTGACTTTTTAGGGTTGAAATGTTCTGAAATGGGAACTTTTGTTATGGTCAGTTTATGCATTTTATTTCACTGCTTACTAGAAAACAATGCTGGGGGTTAGCACACATACTGGTTAAGGTGTTTATCTCACAGACACATGGTACAAGATTTGATTATCACCATTCAGGGAAACTGGTTTGGCTTAAAATGGGCCACAAGGGGAGTTAGCCTAGTACTCATCTATAAATTGCAAACTGAAAACACACACTAAGTAAGAGACAGGAGGCTGGGGCTGTGTAAACAGAGGGAGAGCAGTATTACTCGTGAAATTAGTTGTGGTGAAAGGGTGGAGAGAATGTAGCTGCGATATTAGCTATAGTGCCAATGAAGGAGGTATTAAAAGTGCTTGCTAACTGATCTGATGTTTTGTCTGGGTGGGGCAAGGATTACTTTTTGTGCCAGGGTCTAGGAGAGCAGTGATGGAGGACCAAAGTTGTTTAGGGTTGTTTTTATGATTTTTTTGAAGATTTAAGTAGTATTCTTTCTTGTCTCTGGATACAAGTTTTTATCTGGTTGTGAAGTTGCTTGTACTTTAGTAAGTCTGAGTTATTCTTGTGTTTATGCCAAAGTTTCCAGGTTTTGTTATCATTACTTCCTTAGTAGATGTAGATAACCAACGAGGGAGAGCAGTTCTCATTGTTTTAGTGCTGATGGGTGCAAGGCTGCCTAATATTTTTAAAAAGGTAGTGAATCTTTAGTTAATTTTAGTATATGCTTTTAAGAATAGTATTGAATGTATTAAGATTGAATTTTGATGGGTTCCTGACAACTTTGAACTGATGTTTTTTGTGGAAGGGGGATACGCCTGGTAAGAAAGGCAGGAAGGTGATCACTTATACAGTCTGAGAGGGTGCCAGCTGAAGAGATTTTTGATGGGTCTGAGACTAAGATCCAGTCTAAGATGGCAACCTCATTGGTTTTATTACATCTGATGGGGGTAGAGATTAGTTGAGTTTACTGAAATAGGTTAATATTGCCGGATGGACTTTTTGCAGAAATATTAGACCAGTTGATGTTAACATCACCTAGGATTATAGTTTCATTTTTATGTTGTGAGAAGCCCAGGATAATATTTCTTCAAGAGCAGGTATGTTATTGCCTGGAGGAATGTATAGGACTATAATACAGAGATTTTTAGAGTTGTTAATATTTAGGAATGAGACAAAGATTTTTGTGTTTAGGAGTTGAGGGATATGACCAGTAAACAGGAGTACAGTAAGTCTATTAGGACAAAGATGGTAATGCCACCTATCACCCCTGGGATTCAGGTTACTGGCTAAAGCTTTTGCCACCCCTATGGTGCCTTTTTTTAGGCAAGGTTCAAAGGACAAAACCACCACCATAACAGATACATGCATGCAAAATCTGAAGGTAATGCTACCCAATGCTAGAAGTCTAAACCTCAAAATGCACTCTCTCGAGGCACTTCTAAAAATGGAGAACATTGATATCTGTGTAGTAACTGAGACCTGGTTCAAGACTCCAGAGAGCACCCCTGCAATGCAAAGCTACAACTATTACCACACTTTTCAGCCACCAAACCAAGTCCGAAACACTAAAGGTGGAGGAGTGTCCATATTCACAGACTCCACGTGGGCCAGCAGAGTAATCCAGGCTGCAGAGAGCTGAATAAGCGACTTTTCTTGATACTAAGTATATTTTTTGTTGCTTTCCACATCTGAATACCTAGCAACTGTATTTCGCCTGCCTTTCTGTTACATTGAAGCTGTTTTTACTGCATTTAACTTAATATTGCACTTGGAATCCTTGTTTGTTACTATTTGACTGTATTTGTAGCAAATTCTTCTGTGTAAGCTGTAGTAGCTGATTCATAGCATTTATAAGTGTTTGCTGTACCTGTTTCTGCCTGTTTTGTGAAAAAAAAGAAAAAAAGAAAAAATATCTCTTGTTTTTCCTGCTTTACTAGTTTAGTCCAGTTTCAGAGTTGCTGATTCCTGGGCTTTGGTTGTAGTTCCTGTGTACTGTTTCCTTGCCTTATTTGGGGAAGGGAAGCTACCTTGCTTACCAGTGGGAGTGGGAAGCATTGAGCTGCCTTTGTCCAGTTTTGTGAGGTTTCAGCCAGTAACTAGTAGTTTATTGGTCGTTTTGGGCCAGTTTCTAGCTTTTTCCAGCCCCTGGTATAAAACTTTCAGCTTGTACCTACTCAGCACAGACTCCACGTGGGCCAGCAGAGTAATCCAGGCTGCAGAGAGCTGAATAAGCGACTTTTCTTGATACTAAGTATATTTTTGTTGCTTTCCACATCTGAATACCTAGCAACTGTATTTCGCCTGCCTTTCTGTTACATTGAAGCTGTTTTTACTGCATTTAACTTAATATTGCACTTGGAATCCTTGTTTGTTACTATTTGACTGTATTTGTAGCAAATTCTTCTGTGTAAGCTGTAGTAGCTGATTCATAGCATTTATAAGTGTTTGCTGTACCTGTTTCTGCCTGTTTTGTGAAAAAAAAGAAAAAAAAGGAAAAAATATCTCTTGTTTTTCCTGCTTTACTAGTTTAGTCCAGTTTCAGAGTTGCTGATTCCTGGGCTTTGGTTGTAGTTCCTGTGTACTGTTTCCTTGCCTTATTTGGGGGAAGGGAAGCTACCTTGCTTTCATGCTTTACTAGTTTAGTCCAGTTTCAGAGTTGCTGATTCCTGGGCTTTGGTTGTAGTTCCTGTGTACTGTTTCCTTGCCTTATTTGGGGGAAGGGAAGCTACCTTGCTTACCAGTGGGAGTGGGAAGCATTGAGCTGCCTTTTGTCCAGTTTTGTGAGGTTTCAGCCAGTAACTAGTAGTTTATTGGTCGTTTTGGGCCAGTTTCTAGCTTTTTCCAGCCCCTGGTATAAAACGCTAAACGCGTTAAGCGATTTAGAGCGATTTAGCTGAGCTGCCACTGTTGCACACTAGGGCAGTGCCGGTTAAGCAGGTTTAAACTATTCGGCTACCTAAAGTCCACTCTTCAAATTTTCCCTTAAAACTACCTTCCTCGAACTATACTACTGATCAAATCAGCGTATCCTATAACTAAAAGATCAACTCTACTTGACTCCAAGTAGACTATTCTCTATCTATTAAACCTAGCACTTGCTCCTACAGTACTTATTACCTTGATACGGCACTCTTGTCATAGATAGTACCCCAAAAGGCAACCCCCATTTCTCGGTCACCCACGTCCCCGGAATCTTTTTAAAGTTTTTCGTCTACCCTTCTAGCATGTCGAGGGATCAGTTGCTAGTGTCCTCTCCTGCTCAGCTGGTGAACCTGGGAATATTGAGGCAATGTTTCAATTGCCTCATGTACACAGACAACCCTTTCCTCCTCCCACAAAACACAAATACATGCGAGAGATGCAACTATACGGCCAAACTGGAGGCTGAGCTCTCTCAACATAGGACTGGCAAGACCAGTCAGGAGGAGAAGGTTACCACACACACTATAGACCCAGTCTCACATAGTACCATTACAACCTCAAATCATACACATAAACACACAAAGACATACTCGGAGGCTCTGATCAAAAATCTACAAAACAGCAGAGGCCACCAAAGCAGGCACCCAAACAACCACCACCTCAGAACACAACATGCGCAACATATAGACCTCACAGTCAGAGTGTCAAACAGTCACAGCCCTTAAGGCCAAACACAATGCCAGACACACTAGTCATTGGTGACTCCATAGTCAGACACACTGATGTCCCGCTCACCAGACTGAGTAAGGAGAAGGTCACAGTAAGCTGCCTGTCGGGCGCTAGAATCCGCCACATAACGCAAGCACTCAGGTCTCTCAACAGCAGGTACAAATATGACTCAGTCATTGTCCACGCTGGTGTAAACGACCTGAGACGCACCTCCTTGGACTACATGAAAAGAAACCTTGAGGAGCTCTCTGATTATGTAGCCCAGGCAGGTATGACCCTGACCTTGAGCAGTATCCTACCTTCACCAAGAATGATGCCACAATACAGAGATAAGATGATCAGCTTTAACAATTGGCTTAAACACTGGTGTCATTCAAAGGGGATCCAGTATCTGTCTGCCTGGGATGACATGCTGGACAAGCCACGCTGCTTCAAGGGACGGCTTGCACCTGTCACCCTGGGATTCCGGATATTGGCAAAGGCTCTTGCCACCCCATAGTGCCTTTTTAGGCAAGGCTCAAATTCTAAACCTACCACCCTAGAACACAAAAAGGAAAAAAACTAAGGGTAATGCTGCTCAATGCCAGAAGTCTAAATCTCAAAATGCACGACTCGAGGCCCTTCTCAGTATGGAGAACATAGATGTCTGTGCTGTGACAGAAACCTGGTTCAAGGCTCCTGAGAGCACCCCAGCGCTATCAGGTTTTACCTCATATCATGCGTTCCGGCCCCAAAATCCGGACAATACCAAGAAAGGAGGGTATCCATATTCATCAAGGACACCCACACCTCAAGACTGGTGGCAACGCACGATGCATCGGAGACCATCCAGGTGCAATTAACCATAGGCAAGACTGCTCTGCAAATTGTAGCATGTTACAGGCCACCCTCACAAACTCAGGAAACTCACATGGCCTTCCTGAAAACACTAGAGGGATAAATGTATCACCAAACACCATCATACTAGGTGACTTCAATTACCCTAATATAGACTGGGAACACTACTCAAGCCCAAACACCCTAGCCCAAAAGTTCCTGGAATTCATAAACTCAAATGCCATGGAACAACTAGTCACCATCCCCACAAGAGGAGATAACATACTTGATCTCATCATCACGAACATGGGAGCACAATGTTCAACACCGGAAGTATACCCCTCACTGGTGAGATCAGATCACAAACTAATCTCGCTGGAGGTCCTCATCCCACCCCACCTGAAATAAAAAGACCACAGTAAAGAACTTCTCAAAAGCCGACTTCACACTTCTAAAGACTAGTGTGGTCTCCTTTCAGGCCCCGAGCCGGCGGAAAACAATACTCAAGCCGCTGAATCACTTACAAACGCCTTCTACCAGCACCTGCAGGACTGCATGGATAAGGCAATCCCAAGCAAAACAAAGACTCTTTGTACCAAAGGCAAGCGTCCAGTCTGGTGGACCCCAGCCATAAACAAACTCTACAACAAAAGGAGGAAGCTACTACAAGATAGAGCAAAATCCTTAAAAGGTAAGACACCCTTGATCACTATAAGTAAAAACTAAGAGCTCTCATAAAATCATCCAAAGCAAATTTCGAGAGAAAAATAGCTAAAGACTCAAAAGACAATCATAAGGCCTTCTTTAGCTATGTTAGAAACCTAGGAGGAAACTCCCAGATATGCTCAGAACTAGTTCAAAATGATGTGAAGATTACTGATCCTACAGACATTGCCAACATACTGGCTGACAGGTTCAGTGCAAACTTCTCCCCTCCCCAAAAGGAGAGATATCTATACCAAATGAGTGCAGCCCCCAAACATCTCCAGCCCAAGTGAGAACTGCTCTCTCCAAAGCAAAAACACAGCATCCATGGGACCCGATGGTGTCCCCGGCTGTGTGCTCCACGAACTCAATGAGGAATTAAACCCACAGCTAGGACAGCTGTTTAATCAAAGTCTTACCTCTGGATACGCACCCAGGAGTGGCGCACTGCAACTGTGGTCCCACTTCACAAAGGCGGTGCCTCCACAGACCCTGGAAATTACCGCCCATTAGCTTGACAAGCCTTATCTGCAAAGCCATGGAGAGGATCATAATGGACCTCATAAATAAAGACATAGGGAATTTGCAGACTTTGGATCCAACCCAGTTTGGCTTTGTCAAAGGCAGATCATGCCTTTTAAACTTGGTTGACTTTTTGAAACAGTCACCAAAGCCATTGATGAGGGAAAGGCAGTCCATACAGCATACCTCGATCTGGCTAAGGCCTTGATACAATACCCCACTCAGGTATCATTGAAAAACTCATCAGCTTAAATGTTAACCCATACATCACAAGATGGGTTGCAAACTGGCTGAGTGACAGAACCCACAGGGTCAGAGTTGCTGGCGCCATGTCAGACTCAAAGCCTGTCACAAGTGGTGTCCCACAGGGCTCAGTCCTGGGCCCACTCTTGTTTGGCATCTACTTTTCCGAAGTACAAGCAAACACAGGAGGGTTATGGCTGACAAAGTTTGCAGATGACTGCAAACTGGGCGCCATAGTAGAAAACACATCTGACACAGATATCCTTCAGAAGGGTCTCACAGAAACGGATAACTGGTGCCAGAGCCACGGCCTAAAGTTAAATGCCAAAAAATGCATAGTCATACCCTTCGGGAAAAACAAGGTTACACCTAGCTACCAAATAGGTGGCAATCCACTGAGCACAGAAGAAGTTATCAGGGACCTGGGGACCCAGGTTGATAGTAGTCTGTCATTCGACACCCATGTAGCTAAAGTAGTTAGGAAGTCCTTCTACATTGCCCACCTTATCATGAAGGGATTCTCATCTAGATCAAGGGAGGTCATAGTCTCCCTTTACTCATCACTCATCAGACCAATGATTGAGTACAATGCCCCATTCGAATGTATCTGACCCGACACTTGCAGCAGCTGGAGAGGACACAAAAGTTCCTCACCAAAAGGATAAAGGGTCTCAAAATCTGTCCTATGCTGCCCGACTGAAAGAACTCCAGCTCTATTCAGTCGCTTACGCTTGCTCAGGGGTGACCTTTGCCTAACATACAAGGCCATGTCAAACCCAGATTTGATGAATATGCTTCACCTCAAAAACTCTAGATCCATCAGAGCCACTAGGTAGGGAGACTTAAACCTCGACACGGCTATTAATAGGACGTGCTGGAGGGATAGATTCATCACCCAAAGACTCCCTATGCTGTGGAACAAAATCCCGGTACATGTGAGGCAGAGCACCTCGCTGGCCTTGTTCAAGAGAAATCTTGACCAATGGATGGGAGATTGCAGATATACCCCAGGAATTACCTCAGTGTCACTGCTCGACAGAGGCACAGCAAAATAATGGGTATAGTTCCCCATACTAAAGGGGTGGCGTAAGCCACAGAACAATGGGCTAGGCTTATAAATGCCCTCAGGCAGATAGCCTAGTATGAACCTATGAACCTATGAACCTATATTCACACCTCCAGGCTAGTTGCCCAACACAATGCATCTGAAATTCTCCAGGTGCAAATAACACTAGGTAAGACTGAAATCCAAATTGTAGCTTACTACAGATCCCCCACCATGCCCCAAGATTCTCACTACACCTTTCTAAACATATTGGAAAATATTAAGATACAACCAAACACCATAATACTGGGTGATTTCAACTACCCTGCCATTACCTGGGATGACTACTCGGGTACCAACACCTTTTCCCAACGGTTGTTGGAATTCATAAATTCCAATGCCCTGTATCAACTAATCCAATATCCTAGACCTGGTCATTACCAATATGGGAAATAGATTCTCCACACCAGTGGTCACCCCCTTATTGGTCAGGTCTGACCATAAGCAAATCAACCTTGATATCCACATCCCACCCCCACCCCCCAGTAAGGAAACCTCCATAATAACTTCTCCAAAGCCATCTTCATGCTACTTAAGACAGAAGTGACAAACTTCATGGCACCCATGCAGACTGGAGCTGAAAGTTCGACTGCTGAATTCTACACTAAGGCACTGTACGAGCACATCCACTCGTGCATGAATCGTGCCATCCCAAATAGAACCAAGATGCTGTCCTCCAAAAAAAGGAAGCCAATCTGGTGGTCCCCTGCCATAAACAAACTATACAACAGAAGGAAGAAACTGTTGCAGAAAAGAGGAAAATCTCAGGATGCAAAAAAACACCCTTACCAGCCTCAGTAAGAAGCTGAGATCCCTCATAAAAGCTAATTATGAAAATAAAACTGCCAAAGATTCCAAAGACAACCACAAGGCATTCTATGGTTATGTCAAGAATCTAAATGGCAATGCTCAGATCTGCTCTGAGCTACAACAGAATGACATTAAATACACTGATCCCAAGGATATTGCCAATATCCTGGCAGATCGATTTAGTGCTAACTTCACCCCCCTCACCCCCTAAAGGGCCCTTCTCAATACCAAAAGATTGCTAAATTCCAGTAATCATGGCCACACAGATAGAACCTGCACTCTCCAAAGCTAAGAATACAGCATCCATGGGACCAGATGACATCCCAGGCTGTGTACTACATGAACTACAAAATGAATTGGCACCTCACCTAAGTGTCATGTTTAATCATAGCCTCACCTCGGGCTTCTTGTCCACTGAGTGGCGCACAGCTACAGTTATCCCGCTCCACAAGGGGGGATCAACCTTGGATCCTGGGAAGTACCATCCCATCAGTCTGATGAGCTTGATCTGCAAGGGCATGGAACGCATTATCATGGAACTTATAAACAAAGACATTGGCAACCTTCAAACATTGGATCCCACCCAGTTTGGGTTCATGAAGGGCCGATCTTGTCTCCTGAACCTGATTGATTTCTTCAAATCAGTCTCCAGAGCTGTGGACAAGGGTAAGACGGTCCACACAGCCTATCTGGACCAAGCCAAGGCCTTGTACACCATCCCTTACTCTGGAATCATAGATAAATAAACTTACTAAGCTGGGCATAAATCCCTACGTCACTCGATGGGTTGCCAACTGGCTTACTGAGAGAACCCAGACTGTAAAAGTAGCCAACTCCAAATCCAGCTCCAGACAAGTGACAAGTGGAGTACCTCAGGGTTCAGTCCTGGGACCGCTCTTGTTTGGCATCTACTTCTCTGAAGTATAGGCCAACACTAAGAGACTTTGGCTAACAAAGTTCGCAGATGACTGCAAACTGGAGCCATTATAAAATCCCCAAATTATGTGGATATTCTACAAAAGGGCCTTACAGAAACAGATGCTTGGTGCCAGAGCCATGGGCTCAAGCTTAATGCCAAGAAATGTATAGTTATCCCCTTTGGGAAAAAACATGTACCCATAAATTACCACATACGTGGCAGTACACTAAACACTGAAAGTGTGATGAGAGACTTAGGGACATAGGTGGACAGTGGTTTCACCTTTGATAACCACATCGCCACAACAGACAGGAAATCCTTCTATGTGGCACACCTCATCACTAAGGGCTTTTCATCCAGAAAAAAAGAGGTCATTGTCCCACTGTACTCATCCCTCATTAGACCCATTATAGAGTACAACGCCCCATTTGGTATGTACCTCACAAGACATCTGCAACAGCTGGAAAGGCCACAGAAATACCTCACTAAAAGAATCACAGGCCTAAAGTAGATGCCATATGCTGACCATCAAAAAAAAAACTCCAGCTATACTCTGTGGCATATCGTTTACTCAGAGTAAATTTCTACTTAACATACAAGGCCATGTCAAACCCTGGGCTGTTGGACATGCTCTGCTTAAAGAAATCCCAATCCCTCAGAGCCACACACTCCAGGGATCTAAACCTTGTAATCACAATAAACAAAACATGCTGGAGGGATAGGTTCCTGACTGAGAGACTCCCCATACTCTGGAATAGACTGCCCATGCATGTCAAGCAAAGCAAATCCTTGGCCCTCTTCAAAAGGAACCTTGACGATTGGATGGGAGATAGGAAATTCACCCTGGGGATCATGTCAGTTGCCCTGCTAGACAGGGGTCCGGGGAGGTAAATATTATAGGAAGAAATATCCTGGGAATTGTTTGGCTAGGCTTGTATAGGCCCTAGGGCCTAGTACCAACCTATGAACCTATTAACCTATGAACCTTTCTTGTTAATTCGATCAACCCTTAATGCACTGCAGTTAGGAGGGATAAATTCAGAGTTTTATATTAGGCTTTAAGCATGTTTTGGTAGTAGCTAAGATGTCTGTTTTGTTATGAGCTAGCCAAGCATGCAGGTGTAAGGTTTTGTTGCAGTTACTTTGGAGGTTCATGGTAGTTACGTGTAGAGATTTTAAGCAGTTTGTAGGGAGTGTTGTGGTAGTGGAATTGGTGGTGGAAGGACCAAGGCTTGGATGAATGTCACCACAATGAACTAATGCCAGAAAAAAAAATGAAAGTTGATGTGTAAAGGAAGTTAGTTTGCAGCTTATCAAGTACAATAAAATGGAATGGATATGGTTTGAGTTGTACATAGGGTAGTTTGTGGGGAGGGTATGTATTTTTGAGCAGAGTAGTGGGGTTATATAAAAGAGACTGGGATTCATTTCTGAGTAGATATCAGCTGGGGTGTATAGGGAGCTAGCTTCAAAAGTGGGTTTGGAGAATATTAATTTGAAGTTGATTGATGGAAATTGCATTGGAAGTGCTAGTAGTAGAATAGTCTGGGCTAAGAATAGAATGTGAAAATTGGAGGGAGCCATGTTGATAGGTGGGGACAGTGTTACATGGAAAGGAAGTGAAGACCAGGAAATGGTTAAAGTGCATTGGCTGGCTGATGGACAGAGGTGTGGCTAGGGGATATAAATCTAAGAAATGCGGGGGTGGGTGGGAATAGGAGTAGGGTAGAGAGTGGAGTGAGCCCAAGCAAAGTGAGTGCAAATGGAGCAGGCTGCACCAGAGAGATTTCAGCAGGACAGCAGAAACAAACAGTGAAGCTCAAAGAAATGGCAGGTAAGAGCATAGCTGGAACAAAGCAGAGAAAAGAGATTAACATTAAGACCAGAGAGCAAAAAGAGAGGGGGGAAGGAACTGAAAGAGGTAATGTGTTTAGCTAATAAAAGTCACTAGTAGCCACAGAAAGATGCTTAGCTAAGTAAGGTTGGACTAGTAAGGAAGCAAATACAGGGCATAAGTAACTTGTTCTATACAGACTGCCTCAAAGCCATATCCCTGTGTTCTATCTCCTACAGGTTGTTGAGGCGGGATTTATGGCTGGCATACAAGGCATTGTTGGACCCCACCCTGCTGGACATCCTGAATATCCACCAAACAAACAGCACTGGAATTACCTGTTCCAAAGGTTTAAACCTTGCCTGTGATATAAATAGGACCTGCTGGAGAGACAGGTATGCATCTCGCAGACTCCCCCTTCTCTGGAACAAGTTCACCATCCATATGAAACAGAATCCCTCCCTTACTCAATTCAAGTGCAGCTTCAACAACTGGGTGAGGAACAGAAATTCATCCCTAGTTGAACACCTATGTCTCTAATGGACACAGATAGCTTGTAAATGGTTCATCCCCCAGTCCTCTACTTATACTTATCAATGATACAAGAAATTGTCAGAGGTTTGGGATGCATGGCTAAGCATAAAATGGTCCCAATGGTACAGTAGCCTAGAAATTATCTGTGAACCTATGAACATATAAACATATGTATATATGTATATTTATATATATATATATATATATATATATATATATATATATATACATATATATATATATATATATATATATATATATATATATATATATACATATATATATATATATATATATATATATATATATATATATATATATATATTTTTTATTTTTATTTTACAGCTTGTTTTCCGGGGTAGTCCATTGGGCCAAGAAGAGCCCATTTTCAATTGAGTCCCGGAGAGAAAAGATCTGTAAGAACATTATGCAATTTAGGCAAATCATCAAAAACTGAGTAATACAGTATACAATTTACAAAAGAAAAAGGTAAAATACAACATGTCAGTAAGTATATACAAAAAAGTGGAAAATCTAAAAGTAGAGGTGAAGGAGTTTTGCATAGGTGTCATATTAGAGTTATAGCAGAGAACAGAGGGGATAAGAAGAGATTAAGTGTCAAGTAAAAAAGAGACAACAGTAAGAAGTATTGTATGAGGGGTGAAAAGGGGTGGGAAGAAAGGGGGTGAGGGTAGCGGTAGCTTAGTGAAAAAAAGGAAAAGAGAGCAGGAGGAAGAGTCAGAAATAAGAAGGTAGTCATGTAGGGTGAGAACAGGAACATTCCCAGAGGGATATGAGATGGGAATGAACCAAGGTTTTAAAGGCAGAGTGGTTATTGATGGTGCAGATGAGAGGTGGCAAGGAGTTCCAAAGCCATGCTAGAGAAAAGGATAGTAGTGGTTTGCCTGGTGAATGAGCAGGCTTGTGTAGTTCAATCAGATTTTGTTTATTGGATCTCAGGAGTCTATTGGGTAGATGCATTTTGAGTGAAGAGGCTAGAGGGGGCAGAGAGACTGATGGAAGATAAGTTTGTGGGTGTGAGTGAGTTGGATGTAGGCAAGATAATTGGGGAGTTCTAGCCAATTTAGTTTGTAAAGGGCATTACAGTGGTGGGTGGAGGATTTGTAACCAGTGGCAAACTTGGAGATTTTACTGTAACAGGAAGAGAGTTTAACCTTTAGTGAAGAATGTAGGTTAGTGAGAAGAGGGGCACCATATAGGAGGGAAGAAATGAGGTATGTAGTAGCGAGAACAACCTTAGTAGAGGGAGTGAGTAACAATAATGGAGGTAAAGCATACTGAGTTTCTAGTGGATTTTTTTGATATTCATTTGTAGGTGGATATCGAACTTAAAGTGTTCGTCAATGAGGACACCTATGAGTTTGGTATGGGATACTATCTTGAGAGAGGTATTGTTTTAGCTAGTAATAATAAAAGAGTTCTTGTCTATAATTGTGTTTTTAGAGGGAGTGAATATTTTAAGGTTAGTTTTTGATGTGTTGAGTGCTAAATGGTTATCTAACATCCAGCGCTCAGTGGAAGAGAAGGCCTCTTGGGTTAGTTTTAAGAGAGAAGAGATGGAACTGGAGGTGGCAGAACAGATGATTGTAAAGTCATTGTAGAGTCATCTGCGTATTGGATAAGATTAGCCTTGGGGATTGACAGATGGAAGTAATTTATAAAGATGTAAAGGACCTATTATGGAACCCTGGGGTACTCCTGTAGGAGTGGTAAGAAAGGAGGAAGTGGCTTTTTTCCATTAAACAGATTGTTGTCTGGCAGAGAGGCAACTAGTGAACCAGTTGGTAGAAGAGATGGATAGATTAAGATTGGAGAGTTTGGATAGAAGAAGGTTATGAGAGATAGTGTTGAAGGCATTGGACAGGTCCAGAAGGAGGGCAGACACTAGATACCCAGAATCACGAGCTTTACTGATGGTTTCAAAGAAGGCAAGGAGAGCAGTGGTAGTACTGTGGCCAGGTCTGATCCCATGTTATGTGGAGTTGAGCAGGTGGTTATCTATGAGGTAGGGTAAAAGTTGAAGGCGAATGCATTTCTCTAGTATTTTAGAGACGGGAGATAAGATGGCAATAGGATGAAAATTGGGAATATTGTTGTTGCCCCCTTTATGAAGTGGTATGATAAAGGCCTTTTTCCAGAGTTGGGGAACATAGCTTTCTTGGATTGACCGGTTTATTAGAATGGAGGTAGGGAAAGCAATGGCTTTGGCAGCTGTTTTTTAGAAAGTAGGAAGGAAGGTTGTCAGGGGCGTTAGAACAAGATTTTAGGTTCACAAGGAGTTTTTTATGGTAGATGTTGAGATGGGTTTGATAGAGAAGGGAGGGAGAAGAGTGCTGATTGTGTTGGTGGAGGAAGGAATAGGAAAGGGTGAAGATGAAGCATTGTTGGTGAAGGATAGTTTGGCTATGGTGTCGATAAAGAAGGAATTGAATTGGGTGGCTAAGGCCAAGTCAGAGGCATTTGGATCAGGTCAGGGACTGTATTTTTTGCCAGGATGAAGGAGGGGGTGATACCATTCCAGAATTTTTTTGGGTTTGTCTTGTGGTTATTTTGGAGTATAGAGAAATAGGATTTGTGGTCAGATGTGATAAGTTTTTTGACTTTGTCACAGAGTAATTTTAAATTCATTTAGGAAGGAGGGGGTTTTATGCTTTTGGTAGTGTTTCCAGATTTTGTCTCATAGACACATCAAGGTTGCTATTTCCTTGGTTAATCATAGGGCAGTGTTACTTTTTATTCTTTTGGTTTTGGAGGGAGCAAAAGTATTTAATAGGTTTAAGAATGTTGTATTAAAGTGGGTTACAGCATTGTCTAAGGGGAGGGTTTTTAGAGGGTTCCAGTTTATGTGTTTTAGAGAGTTAGTGAATATTTCAGGGTTGAAGTATGGGCTAGTAGTAAGGAGGAAGGGAGGCGATGAGCAAGAGAGGACAGGTGATCATTAAGGGAGTCGGGTAGGGTGCCACTATCAGAGATATATTGAGGGTAAGAAACTAGAATCCAATCAAAGGTGCTACTGGAGGAATAGTCCTTGGATGGTCTTGTAATAGAGTTGATTAGCTGTGAGAAGTTATAATGGTTGAGGTTTAGGGAGCTTGTGGGAGATTGAATGGAGATCCAGTTAATATTAACATCACCAAGGATTATGTTCTCATTGCTAAGGTTAGAGGAGACCCAGGAGAGGATATCCTCAAGAATAGGGATGTTGTCTCCAGAAGGTATGTAGAGAGCAGCTATGCATATGTGTTTGTTCACCTGAAGTAGCTCCAGGGTTTGTTCAGCATTGGTGAATTGGGGAATGGGTTTAGTGTTCGGGGCAACTGAATATATATGAATATGTATATATATATATATATATATATATATATATATATATATATATATATACAAACACACACACACACACACACACACACACACACACACACACACACACACACACATAGATATAGGTGGATAGATAGATATATAGATACAGAGAGCAATAACTATAGATATATAGATATGTATGTGTGTGTGTGTATATATATATATATATATATATATATATATATATATATATATATATACAACGGTCTACCTGATAATGCCGAAAGTCCACAACACCGATGATGAGAACATCGACACTGGAAGATCGACAACGGAGATAATCGACAGTTGAAAATCCCGACGCTGAGAACACCGACATGTTAAGGTAAGTCTGCGATAGTGATGGACTGTAGGGTTAGGGGTGGATTAAGTGAGTTAGGATTAGGGCGCAGGTCAGGTGAGTGTGCGATAGTGACAGACTGTAGGGTTAGGGGCGGGTTAAGTGAGTTAGGCTTAGGGCGCGGGTTATGTGAGTGTACGATAGTGGCAGACCTTAGGGTTAGGGTTTGGGTTAAGGTTAGTGTATAGATAGTTGTGTATGTAAGGTTTAGTGTAGGTTTGTCATGTTTTTGGTGTGCTTGTGTTGTGTGTGTGCTTTTTGGACAGGGGATTTGTTTTGTTTGGTGATTGTCGGGATTGTGGTTTGTTGGACATGTGAATATTTGTGTTTTTAAACTTTTGCTTTTGTGGTGTCGATGATTTTGTTGTCTGTGTTTTAGCATGTCGGTGATATCAGGTAGACCCATACACACACACACACACACATAGATATAGCTGGATAGATAGATATCTAGATACAGAGAGCGATAGCTATAGATAGATATGTATGTATATATATATATATATATATATATATATATATATATATATATATATATATATACATATATATATATTTATTTTTTTATATATACACACATAGATATATATGGATAGATAGATATATAGATACAGCAAGTGATAGCTATAGGTACATAGATACAGAAAGCGATAGTTATAGATACATAGATATGTGTGTGTGTGTATATATATATATATATATATATATATATATACACACACACACATAGATATAGATGGATAGATAGCGATACAGATACACAGAGAGCAGTAGCTATAGATGCACATGTATGTATGTATGTATGTATATTTGTTTTGTTTTCTCCGTTTTTCATACTACAGAATGATGAAAACAAGGACAACATGGGTCCTGCAGGAAAAGAGGTTAGGAGAAGAGACTAATTCTAATAATTTTTTTAAATTCTAGCCAACTGGAGAAAGAGTAAAAATAAGAAGACAAAATTTTAAAAAAGATTTCTCCTAAAATTAAAAAGAAGGAAAAGCAACAATTTTAGAATACTTTCACTAAATGTTTACAGTATCGTTAACATGATAAGAAGGATACTGGAATGGTGAGCTAAATGTAATGTGGATGTTATTCAATAGAGGATGACAGATTCCTGACAAATGAGGAAGGATTGCAAACAGAAAAACTGTGGGGTGGAAATGTAAGCTGGAACTTATGAAGTGAATGTTGTTCTGGAGTGACTGTGGTGTGTAAAAAACAGTGATATACTGGATATATATATATATATATATATATATATATATATATATATATAGTTTTTTATTTAAACAAGAAACAACTTTATTGAATTATCACTTATGATATAGGCAATCATACATTCATATAAATGAAAGCAAACCAAAATGATATATTTTCAGTTGAAAGCATTACACATCACTTATAAACTTTTTTTTACAGTCGTTGTCAGTCAAACACTGCAAAGTTCATCCAGTTCCTTCCTTCACTTAAACCTCATTTCTCCTCCAAAAAATCATTCCTCACGTATTGTTCCTACAATTCCCAATTTTTGTATGTAATTTGCTCCTACCCTTTTCTAAAGATCCCACTTCAATTATTTTATCAGTGTTACTATATTCACTACTTCTAGTATGGTTGGTTTAGACTCTGATTTCAATTTTCTAGTAATTGCTTCTGGAAATCATCAGAATTAAACTTAACAAGGCCTTACTATGTCCAGGCAATTCTGATTATGTATCAGAGCTCAAAATATCATCTTCTTAGTTACATCAGTTTTCTCACTCAGTATTTCTGACACAATAGTCTGCAGGGACTTTTTAAAGTCTGCCAACTCATTACACTCTCCAGAACATTCTCTCAATGACTCCTTTCTTCCCCATCACAACTAATACAATTATAATCAATCTGAGCAAAAATTCTTTGGAGTTTGCTTGGGGTATAAAAACTATGCATAAACTTCTAAGCAAAGATTATAAATCTTCTAGACTCTGTTACATATTTGGGAGCCATATATATATATATATATATATATATATATATATATATATATATATATATATATCATCCCATTGTTTCTTTGTGATTTGCTTATCCTGTCTCTCTACCCAAGCCTTTTTAACCTCCTCTGATTGATTCCTATAGTTATCATGCAATAATTTAAACACAAAATGAATTATCCCATTTTAACAACAGCTTCTGTTCTACATTCTACTAAAAGATCCACCATTGCTGGTCTTTTCTTTTTGCCTATAGTCATATCAATCCCTTATAGGGAAGGCAGTGTCTAGCCTTCGGTCCAGATGAATTATTGGCCTCTTCCCATTCTATTGCCTTTAACTTTCTATTTTTTTTCTCCCAATGCCTTGGTTCCATTGCAGTTTTCTCCGGTAAATTCCAACCCCATTTTGCCTATTTTCTGTACCCCTAGTTGCAGTAATCCCTATTGACAGAATCTCCTTTCTCCATTCCTGTAATGGTTTAGTTCTTAGAATACTTGTTGCTACTTTATGAATATATTTTGTATGGTTATTTTTATTCTCCTTAAGGATCTGCATCCAAAATCCCAGTCTCGCCTTATTTCCTGAGCTTCCCCAGTTTCATCATCATCCCTTTCAAGTTTGAATTATAGCTTTCTGCTTGTGCTATGTATAGAAGCCTTAACTGTGTAGCTCTGAAATACCTCTTCAAATCAAGTAATCCCAAACTACCTTGTTGCATTGGAAAGATCAACCTATTCCATTTGATTGCTCCCCTTTCCCCTTCCATAAAAGTGCTTCAACTCTTTATTAATTATCGTCCACAATTCCTCCTCTGTCTGATAAAACTATGCCTGACTCGTGTATTTAATGAAAGGGACTAAAAACATTTTCACTGCTTGTATCTTACTATCCATATCCGTAAAACAGAGCTTCCAGTTTCACAGTTTTTATATTGTCTTTTATTCAGTCTTTTCCTACATACCTTAGCTGCCATAACAGAGTCCTTTTTAATCCATACTCCTAAGTACTTCATTTTATCATGTCCTCATAAATATTGGTATTGCTAAACCAATTTGTCTGTGGGTACATAGTTTACAGCTATTGCCTTTGTTTTATTTTCATTCATTTTGTATCCTGAAAAGACTTGAAACTGTCTCAGAATGTTCTTCAAAAATGTCTTTTTTTCTGGTTTTATCATGTACAAAATAATATCATCTCCAAATAATGCTAAGTTTTCTTGATTACTATACCAGTTATATCCTCGAATTTCTGAGTCCTTTATTTTCTTTGCCAATGGTTCTAAATATAATGAAAATAACAAAGGGGAAAGAGGACACCCCTGCCTGGTTCCTCTGCTCAAGCAGAACTTATTAGAGAGGAACCCCCTCACTTTACTTTTCACCTCCATGCCATCACATATCCTTCTAATCAACTTTATTATTTTATGAGAGAATGGAAACAGTTCCATTGGCCTCCACATAAAATCCCATCTTATTCTGTTAGATGCTTTCTCTGCATCGACCCACCAACAGTGGTATTTTCTTACATTCTGCTTCCATTTGGATCATCATTGTTCTATTAATGTTGTCAAATGTTTGCCTCCCCTGCACAAAACCACAGTGATCTGTATCTATCAAGATTGCTATCACCTTTGCATTTTTCTAGCCATTATAGACATAAACACATTATAATCATGGCTTAGAATCAAAACGGGCCTTTATGAAGCTGGATCTAATGGTCTTTACTGTGTTTAGGTATTACAGCCCCCACTGCTTTCTTCAAGGATGTTGGTGCATCTCCTCCTTTCAAAACGCTGTTAAACAAAACCTTGCAGATCTTTATCACTTTTTTCCTTTCTATCTTCTGAACTTCCAAGGGAATACCATTGATTCCTGGGGACTTCCCTGTAGATTGGTTATACATCAGCGTTTTTATCTCATCTGTTCCAATCCTAAGTGTTAGTAATTGAGCCTCATCTTTCTCTAACCTTGGTGAGTTTAATTATTTTATAAAGATTTTCATTTGTATCTATTCTTGATTTCCACATTTCTCTGCTTTATACAGACTTTCATAAAATTTCCAAAATATTTCTAGTACTTCTACAGGATCCCTCATTGTTTTCCTTGCTATAGGCTCCCTAAGCTTGGCTACAATCCTTTCTACTTTCTGTTGCCTGAATCATTGTGCTAAACATTTTGTAAAGATTATCAAAAAACAGTTACTTAACAGCAGTCTTTCTAAAAAAAAGTGTTTTTTTCAGTGGTAGGATGGTGTAAGAAAGGTAGAAGAAGTGAAGTATGGGAAAATGTGGAGAAATGTATTAGAGAATTTAGATTATAATATGAGAGAGTAATATGATATGGAGAAAGAAATATATAAAAGAAATCAAGAAAAAATTAAGGCATAAATATTTTAGCAGAGATATTATTTACAAGGGATAAAGGAGGAAATATGTGCATATTTGAGTAAAATAGTAAAGGAGAATGTTAGCTGCGGTGGTGGTGCTGCAGTAGCGTTGTCGCCTCACAGTAAGACGTCCTGTTCGATTCTCAGCTAAAGCATCTTCTGTGTGGAGACATGCATGAATGGGCGTACCTTCGTTGAAGGTTGTGCGTCAGGCCTGGCAAGTTGGTACGTAAAAATCTACTGCCAATCATTAGCAGACCAGAGTTCCGCTGTGGCGACCCCTAACCGGAAAAAGCCGAAAGTTACAACAACAAGTAAAGGAGAATGTTAGTAATATGAGGGAAATGAAAAATGTAAAAAGAGCACAAGAGCAAATTATGAGTATTGTAGTACAGCATGTGGAAAATATGTATAAGGGTAAAAAGAAGGAAAATAACATAGAATGGAAAGTAAAAAAAATAATTCCAGAATTTGAAAATGAAATTACTATTAGTGAATTGAATTAAGTACTTAGGAAAGTAAATGTTGGTTCAGTATCAGGCCCAGGTGGTATAGCGTATGGAATGTACAATAAATTAGTGGATTGGCAAAGAAAGTGTTTTGTAAATATACTGAATGAATGCTTGAAGGAAGGGTTTGTTTATGAAGAGTTATGTAGTGGGATATTAAAATTTATATGACAGAAAGAGGAGAAGAATGAAGTAAAAACTGGAGAGCATCACATTAAATAACACCGACTGTAACATTTTATGAGAATAATACAGAGAAGAATGGAAGGAAGGATGAGGGGTATTATGGAAGAAAGTATGTGTAGTATAAAAGGGAAGGGATGTCAGGAACTGTTACTGACTGTGAGAGAAAGTGCATGATAGTAAACGGGAGGATGTGAGTCATATGGTAGGTGATATTAGCAAAGCATTTGATGCAGTACAACATGATGCTTTGTGTGTCGTTATGGAGAAGTATGGAATAGGTAATAGAATAAAGAAAGTCTGTATGTCAGCATATTAGAATAATTGAGTGAGTGTGTTAGGGAATGGGTGGCTGAGTAAAGAAATATGGGTGAAATGGAGTATAAGACACAGATGTCCCAGGAGTGGAATATTGTTTTCATTGCTAATGCATGAGATAGTGAGTGAAGTAGCTTATAAAATGAAAGATACTAGATATATGATGCAAAAGGAGGTGGTGATTTGAATAGTTTTGACATACACAGACTATATAGTTGTTGTTGCGAAAAACAGAATATGGATGAAGTGTTGGTTTGTCTGAATGGACGTTAAAGGAAACGGAAATGACCTTGAATAAAGATAAACGTAATTGTTTGGGTTATGTGGTGAGAATTAAGGAGGTGTATTTTTCAATGAAAGAAGAGAGACTAGTTTGCATAATGGTTAAGGTCTTCACTTCCCATGCCTAATGTACATAAATAATATACAAGGTTCAATCCTGACTTCTGGCCAATGCCTGTTTGGAGTTTGCATGTCCTCTGTGTGTCTCGTATGGGGTTCTTCCCACCTCCAAAACACATGGTGAGTGTTTCCATATTAACCTCAACCAAGAATGGAGCTGTGGGCAGCAGCACAGACTCTCCATGATGCTTTACATGGGGAAGAGTTGTATAGACCAACTGCTTTGGGCATCTGTTATGATGTCCCCAAGATAGGAGATCACAGATTACAGACTGAGTACTGTGGCATGGCTAGCCACTCGACTATATAAAATATGACCCTAGCTGATTTGGTCGTGTTGACTAATGTCACCAAATGGCCATGGGTATTTTCCGGTGATAAGTCAGTTGAGGACCCTGCTAAGTCCAACCTATGCCAGGGACACATGTTAACAGTGGGTGGGGTGGATCTGCCTGGGTCTATATTACATTATCGAATGATGAAAAGAGCGAATGCCCTTTCATCAATCCAAAAAGGGTGAACCCCCTAAACAGCAAAGACATGGCCCATCGATTTTTTCCCAGGAAAAAAATATCGGTGGGCTGTCTTCAGGACTTTGCCATTTCCTCCACTATGGTGCGATCTTGGAGTTGGTATAATTAAGTAGGGGGGTGTGGGGGTGAAGCACACCACTTCGTTTTGTGTTTGAATTTTTTTTTTTTTTTTACAGAGCAGTGATTTTTTTCCCTGGGAAAATAATCGCTGTTCCGTGTCTTCACTCTTTAGGGATTTTGACCTTTTCGGTTCGATGAAAGCATTCTTTCTTTTCATCATTTGATAAGTTAATATAGACCCAATGTGCCCCTATTGGCCAATGTGTTCCCGCCATAAAGCCCAGCAGCCCTTGGCCAATAAGCTGCCAACTGGCTGGTGTCTAGTTACTCAGCCTGTGTTACCTGGGATAGCTCTGTTGAGTGAATGCTGGATGTAAAACCAATCAACCTGCCAAACATGAACTAAGAATTGTACACTCAGTGTAGGTTCACTGGCTTGGAAGTAGATGGCATGATGGAAAGGAGAGAGATGGACATCCTATGTATCCAGGAGACAAGATTGAAAGATAGTGCAGCAAAACCACTTGGCTTAGGATCCAGAGTCTACTAGTCAGGAAGAGGACAGACTAGAAATGGTGCAGGAATTGTCGTGAGAGCGAGGCTTCAGAAGGCAGTGAGGGATGTCATCAGAATTAATGACAGACTCATGGCAATCTCGCTCCAGAGTTAGGACATGGCAGTATTCATAATCTTAGCCTATTCCCCACAGCAGAGTTTTAATAGTGAGGAAAAGAGTTCATTCAAACAGCAGTTGCAGGACCTAACAACATGAATCGGTGTTTAATGGATGACTTGAATGAGCATATTGGGACAGGCAGAACAGGATATGAGGACTGCCTGGGTCCACATGGGTGGGGAATAAATATGGACAGGCCATACTAGACTGCTGTCTGGCAAATGGCTTGATAGTAGCCCATATATGGCTCAGAAAGAGAGATTACATACAAGACTCACCAACATGCAGCTCAGATAAGGAAAGGGCATAGGGTAAAATCAATGATTGCAAAGTCATCTCAGCCCACAGTCTAAACCACTGGTTGCCACTATCAGCTGCAGGCAGTGGTCAGAGAAGTATCTAAGGTCAACAGAGACCAGGCTGCAGACCTAGTAGTTGACTGGAGAGAAAGTACAACAGTTCAAGGAGTTAGTCAGGGCTCTAACACCCCAAGATGAGGAGGTAATAAGTGGAGCTGAAGAATAATGGCGGTGCTTAAAAACATCATGTGCGAGGACTGCAGAACGGATATGTGGCCAAACCAGTTATAGAAATAAGGTACATAAGGAAAGCTGATAGTAGAGTACAGAAAGTCATAAAAAGAAAGAAGAGGTGCAGGAAAAAGAGGGAGATAGAAAAGATGGACCAGGCTAGCAAGGAATACTGGTTGGCTAACAAAGAAGTTAAGAAAGGATACTCTCTAAAGGCTTTTGAGCTGAGGTGCTAGAGAGAGGATTATAGTTTATTGTGACAAGGTGTCTGTTTTACCTGGATTACAGTTTTAATTTCAAGGCAGAGAAATTTGCTGGAGTTTTATCTTTTGGATTTTCTACTGGTGGATGTGTGTTTTAATAAAATATTGAGGGTAATCACTGGCTTTTTCTTTGGACTGTGGTTATATACTTGTGTGACTTACAGCTGGTGCTTATACAAAAGGTAAGAAAGGAGTTGCAATAGCGAAGAACAGGGCATCAGAGGCACTCTAACAAGTTTTGGAAAGTGATTCAGTAGGTGGCACAAAGAAACTATATCAGGATGAAAGGCAAAGACAGAAAGATAAAGAATGTAGTCAAACACCCTTCATAAGGGATGCTACCAACAACCTGCTCACCAGTCCACAGGACATCAAAGGCAGATGGAAGGAGTACTTCCAACAGCTTCTGAATGAAGAAAACCCCACAGAAGCTGTACTACCCAGCCTATGATGAGAGAAGAAGAGGAACCCACCCTAGAAGAAGAAAGAATAGCTCTAAGGAAAATGAAGTCAGGGAAAGCAGTAGGCTCAGATGAGGTCACAACAGATATGATAAAGATGATGGATAAGACAGTGGAGAAATGGCTCCTGAGGATACTCATAGCGATGTGGAGAAAAAGGCGTATCCCTGATAACTGGAGAATAAGCATACTCATGCCAGTGTACAGGACCAAAGGGGACATCTACAACTTTGGGCAGTACAGAGGTATCAAACTCTTGTCACATTGCATGAAAGTTCTGGAGAGGGTGACTTATAAATGGATATGCAGAGTAGTACAAAGTCAGATGGGAGATGAGCAGTTCAGATTCAGATCAGAATGAACCACAAGCTGGTGTTTGCAGTGAGGCAGACACAAATAGTTGAGAAGAAGCTAAAGATGAGGAAAGAGTCCAACTGGACATTTCTAGACTTGGAGAAAGTATATGACAAGGTCCCAAAGAAGCTGATTTGGGCAGTACTGCGGTGGTTTGAAGTCCCAGATCATGGTAGAATTAATGCAGGCTATATACAAGGACCCAATAACTCAGGTATGAACAGTGTTTGGTCTCACAGAGGGGTTCCCAGTGGGAGTGGATGTGCAGCAGGGCTCAGCTCTGAGCCCACTGCTGTTCATACTGGTGATGGACTACATTAGCAAACAATTCAGAGTGGACAGATAAATAAAGTTACAGATTATGTGGCATTACAGGCAGACTCTGAGCAAGAACTTCAGCAAAGGATAGAGGAATGGAATGCAAAATTGAAGTCACATGAGATGAAACTAAGTACAGATAACACAGCGGTAATTGCAGCAAACTGGGGTAATCAGAAGAAACTGAGAATTAAGATAGAAGAGAAGATAGAGAAACAGGTTAATAGCTTCAACTATCTGGGAAGGGTGGTTGGGGAGAAGGGAAGTCTGCATGAAGAGGTCAAAGCTAGAATCAGAGGGGCTGCAGCCAACTGGTATAGAGTGTAACATGCAGTGTATGATAGAAGAAAAGCAAAGAAGTTGAAAAGTTGTTGTTGTGTCTTTCGGCTTTTCCCGGTTAGGGGTTGCCACAGTGGAACTCCGGTCCGCTAATGATTTGTAGTTGACTTTTATGTGCCGAGTTACCAGCCCTGACGCACAACCTTCAACGAAGGTACGCTCATTCACGCATGTCTGCACGCAGAAGACGCTCTGAGAATCGAATTGGACAGCGTCTTACTTTGAGGCGACACAAAACAGTGGTGCGACCAGTACCACTGTATGGTACAGAAACCTGGGCAGTAAAGGCAGAGCAGATGAAGAAGCTTGAAGTGTAAGAAACAAAGTGCCTGAGAAGGGTGGTAGGATGCACTCTGTGAGTGCGTGTACCTCAATGTGTCGTGACAGAAATGGAGAGATGTCATTTTCCCATTTTACAGGTGAATTTTATCGCTGAGGTAGCTGTTGAACCAGGTCAGAAATGAGTGTTGAAGTCCTAGGGTTAA
Organism: Protopterus annectens; assembly: GCF_019279795.1. Classification (NCBI taxonomy): domain Eukaryota; kingdom Metazoa; phylum Chordata; order Ceratodontiformes; family Protopteridae; genus Protopterus; species Protopterus annectens. The sequence goes on along the minus strand of NC_056744.1, from coordinate 366,895,747 downwards.
GTGTTTACAGACTAGTTTTTGATGAGACAAAAAAAAATGTTGTAGCTCTTAGTGAAAAAGGCATTTGAGGATTGGAGATTTAAACACATGTATATATTTATATGTATGTATGTATGTATGTATCGATCTACTTCTAATACTTGAATAGCCATATCATTGAATTTCATTTTTGCGAGACAAAAATTGTGAAAACAAAATACCCAACCAGCAAATTTTTCCCAGAGTAAGTAAACACTTGCTCAAATTTCAACAAAACACACACTACAGTAAATAAAACCTACACCCTTCCTAACTGTACATACCATCTCCAGGATTGTACTACAGTGTAGAAAAGGGCATGTTGGGCAAGTATTTACTTGCCCTTGGAAATATTCGCCATTTGGGTATTTTGTTTTCATGATTTTCGTCTTGCTAAAATGAAATTCGATGATATGCCCATTCGACTATTAGAAGGGAATCCGTATGTACGTGTGTGTTTCTGTGTGTGTGTGTGTGTGTGTGTGTGTGTGTGTGTGTGTGTGTGTGTGTGTGCTTTTATTTCACTTCCTTATTTTCCCCTTACATGAATATTTCATGTTCTACCTTTTTCCTTCTTCTTGAGAATATGGCTACTTCTTTAATTTCTAACTTTGATTTGATGGTTTCCTTTGATAGTTTCAGGTTTCACCTCTTAGGCAGATTATTTCTTTTAATTTCTCTCATACAATTTTCTTTATGTGGCTGCAGTTTACAAATACAAGAGATGAAATCAGTGGGACTTATGTTTAGAAATGAAGCATGGCTGACTTTAAGGAAATGTTTTTCAGTTCTAATGGTCTGCAAGCATGAGATTTCTAGAAATGAGTTTTTTTATTAAAAGTGTAAGAAAGTAAATTTAAAAGTCAAAGAATGTAAATATGAAGAATTGCAAAATATATAGCTCATATTATTAAATTACCTAAACCCGTTTTATCAATTCTTGATTTTATTGCCCACATTTTACTGTTTCTTTTCCAGCTGTAACATTTCTAAATGAAAACAAAATTGACATAAAAGATAGTGGTGCCAAAAAAGATAAGTTCATAATATATGTTGACAAACATTTAAATTATTACTAGTGAAAAGCTAGACAGTTCCATGGTACACAAGGATGAAGCCTTGATTATGCCAAAGATAGTCACGGTTCGATTACCAAGCCTGGGAGATGGAGAGGCTGGTGGGGTCTGCATAGGATGATGGGAGTGCAGAAGCCGGTGCTACTTTGCTCATTCTGGGATGGAGGAAGGCTGGTGGTTTTGATTTACTGCATCTTTCCACTGGCAAGCAGACGTCTGTAGGCATCGGAAATCAGTGAACGTCTGGGACTTGGGTTGCTTCTGCCAAACTACTGTAGTCTTCAGTGTCATGTGGGGGATCACAGACGCAGACGCATACACATGTGCGTACACACACACACACACACACACACACACACACACACACACACACACACACACACACACACACACACACACACTCTCACATTGGGATGAGAATGACAGGCCTCATGGTCATCCAAGTACCCATCTCAGTTCCTTGATTAGGACAACTGAAATTTCTTGCCATTATCAGAATAATATGAACGGATGGCTTCTTATAGGCACAGTGAAGTTAGGTAGTTCCATGGGCTGGGAAAATTAGGATCCACACGTAAACAGAAACAGGGGAAGCCTGTGTCTCAGGACAACAGGGCAAAGACCGAACCAAGTAAATCTGGTACAAGACCATGGCAGAAGAGAAAACAACTGGTCGAGAGGGGGCTAGACTGAACAATGTACCCAACATGGCCACCTGGGTGACAGTCATGCAGCTTCTGTCACCTTAGATATCTAGCCAGGTGTAAGAGTTTGACACCAGTGCTGCAGACATATTCTGGAGGCATCAACCCCCCCCCCTTCACCAACAGGGTGATGTGAGGTGCCAGTTGGATGGAGCAGAAGAGAAATGAGCAGGCAGCCTGGATAGTGGCTTAATGTTCAGCAGGTGTGATGCTCAAAAATTATGTAGAAGAGATAGTTAAAACTGCCTTGGTATGTTTCATCTTTAATGTTGTCCAGTTCTTCAGTAAAATGAGATTTCCATTCTGGACTATTTCAAAACTAGAAGCTTCTGAAGACAGTGTATTTATAAAAATGGCAAAGCAGGAAATGTTAAAGATGGGATCACACCACATGATAATAAACATAACAAGTTTACATGATTTTCTCACTGGCAGACTCAGTTATTTGCCCTTATAAGCAGATGGTTGTAATCCATTCCTGCATAATATTCCCATATGAGCTCTTGTATGTACTATGAGTATGTGGTTTGAAAACTAAAAATTCAGATACAATTTTCTTTTCTTAGCTCATGCAGAAATTCAGTTTTCAACTTGATAATTGCAGGTCAGTGACCAAATGTTTTGTTATAAAACATCAGCAGTTTCAGGGAACTTTTGAAAATTTACATTTTTTTCATATACTCAATATAGGATTCAATTATGAAGCCTCACATAGCATGTAGTACTTTAAATGTGCATAAACTGTTAATGGTATGATTTTGGCTGAATTCAAGACAAAATTCATGTTAACATGGAGGAAAATAAATGTTTCACCTGGTGTAATCACTTTTTTTAGAATATGCTTTAAAAATATTGCAATCTGGGCAAATGTTAACAAATTTACTCCTGTAGATATAATTAATAAAATGCAGACCTAGTTTAACCAGTCACTTAGATTATAGATAGTTTAGTTAGTCATTGTTTGTAGAAAGTAGTCTGTTAGTTTATCTGCCTAGAAAAAGGCAGCATGGAAAACTAACTGGGCATATTGAGCTCTCTAGGTTCCTTTTGACATGGCAAGGACTATCACTGTGATGCTTGGAATGGTAAAGAACAGAAGTATAAATCTGGGGAATATTTACTAAGTTCAAGGGTTATGGTACCCCAGAGTACTCCCCATACTCTGAGGAAGTACGTATAAGTAGCAAGGTTAAGCCTTCACAGGACTTTATTGAGATGATAAAGTGCAGTGAATAGTGCTTGTGCATTACACTGATGTGAGATGGGATAACATTACATTACAGTGACGTGAGAGTGAATAAGATGCATTGCAGTGATGTGAGAGGGAATAACATTACATTACAGTGACATGAGAGGAAATAACATGCATTACAGTGACAAGAGAGGGAATAACATTGTATTACAGTGACATGAGAGGGAATAACATTGCATTACAGTGACTTGAGATGGAATAACATGCATTATGGTGACGTGAGAGGGAATAACATGCATTACAGTGATGTGAGAGGGAATAACATGCATTGCAGTGATGTGAGAGGGAATAACATTACATTACAGTGACATGAGAGGAAATAACATGCATTACAGTGACAAGAGAGGGAATAACATTGTATTACAGTGACATGAGAGGGAATAACATTGCATTACAGTGACTTGAGATGGAATAACATGCATTATGGTGACTTGAGAGGGAATAACATGCATTACAGTGATGTGAGAGGGAATAATATTGCATTATGATGATGTAAGAGGGAATAACATGCAACACTCCTTTTTGTTAAACCCTTCTCTCCTGTGTACATTGCCATGGCACTCATTGTCATGTTTTGTTTTTGAAGTCCTGTAATGTAATTTTTTATCTGTGCCACTCCCCCACTCCTGTGTTGCCCTTGTCCATCATTCCGTCTGCTTTATGTATGTATGTATGTATTTATCAGCCAGTATACCAGTGTGTGAGGGGTCACCTGTGCTGTGTCACACAGTACTGTGCTACTGCCAGCTGTTTTTTGTTAGTTGGTTGTGTATCACTGGGAGGTGTGCCATCGTTGCTTCATAACTGTCCTTGAAGCCACACTATGCAATGAAATGGCATTTGACTAAATACATTTATAGAATCTCATTCCCTTTCTAGGAGTGCTTTAACTCAATTATTCCTTTAGTGACATTGTTAGGTGATACTTTTTAAAAATTTGGATAAGTGCATAGGGCTTCCAGGGTCACTTGCTTGCTATTAGGGTGGAGTTAAGGTAGGAGTGGAGTTTGACAGAAGGAGAGGAGTTTATAATGTAAGTAATACATTCATAGATGCATTGGAAAAGCTGATTTGTAGTTAATGTTTTAGTCATGTAATTCTTATGAATAGCTCTTTGGCTGTTTGAGGGAGCTGTATTTGTGGCAATCAGAATGTTTTAATTCTAGCCTGCATTTATTTGAATGGTTGAGAAGAATAGTTTATTTCTGAAATATGATGCTTCTATGATGTTTATTGTTATAAATGTGGGACTTTAAATTGATGGTAGTAAGTGCAATGAGGTTTACTGTGCACCATTCAGTCCAGAATAGATTAAGCAAAGAGGTCTAAAGCCTCAGGAAGTCACAGTAACAAAATAATGACATTCCTGAGGTCTCAAACCAACAGAAACAATTTTGTTTTGCAGGTGGTCCCTCAGTATGGGGACAATTCCTCAAACCCTGTTTTTAAATATACCTACTCTAGAGTTACACAAACTCAAAGAAGAAGAAGAAGAAGAAGATGGAAAACAAAGCTCACCTTCTCTCCCTTTTCCTGGTCCACTGTATAGCCATTGCACAACTTATGTACCCTGACCTAGCAGAACATCAGCAAATGGGTACCTGCATCCTTCCAATGTTCATATTCCTAAAGTCACTGTTCTGGGCTGCAACAATGCATATGTTTCCAAATATATAGGTGTGGTGGTTCTGCTAATTGTTTTCCCACCTTTCTATACTCTGAGTCTGGGTACAGTTAGAAATTTTCTAGCTAAAATTATAGACCAATAATTATTACAAACCTATAAGTCTGACCAGCCTCATATGCAAGGCCATGGAAAGTCTTATCATGGAAGTAATCAATCAGGACATAGGGAACCTCTGAACACTGGACCCATCTCAGTTTGGATTCATTAAGGACAGGTCATGCTTACTCAACCTGGTGGATTTTTTTTTTTGAAATGGTAATCAAAGCAATGGATGAAGGAAAAATTGTATACACCACATACATCAACCTGGACAAAGCTTTTGACACAATTCACCACTAAAGCATAGTAAAAAAAATAAACTGGTAATAAACCCCCTATGTCACCCACTGGATTGCCAGCTGGCTAACAGATAGGACAGATATAGGACATGAATAAAACAAGAGAAGTTAACTCCACAAAGAGACCAGACAACAATGGGGTCCCCTGGGATTCTGTGCTGGGACCTGAACTGTCTGCATCTACTTTTCTGAAGTAAAAGTCATACTAAACAGCTCTGACTGACTAAATTTGCAGATGACCACAAGCTAGAACCAATTACTGAATCCCCATATGACTTAGCCATCCTGCAGGAAGATTCATCCCAGATAATTAACTGGTGCCAAAATCATAGACTGAAACTAAATTCCAAAAAATGCATTATTCTATCCTTTGGGAAGTCATCTATCCCAGGGAACTACTATGCTGACAATATGCTCCTAACAGTTGACCTAGTTGTTTAGGATTTGGGAACTTATGTGAACAGTGACCTAACTTTTAACCAACATTTGTCCATCTATATTTCACAGTTTATAAACGAAGGGACTGTGTCTAGATTTAGGGGTGTCATTGTTCTCCTTTACTCAGCCCTCTTTAGGCCAGTCATTGAACATAATGCCCCCTTTGGTATGTATCTGTCCAAACACATACAACAACTGGAATGCCCACAGATATACCTTACTAAAAGGATACAAGGCCTAAACAACATGTCTTACAATACATGGACTGACTCCAAATCCTGTCGCTATACTCATTATCCTACAGACTGCTAAGATGTGACTTGTGTCTGACATACAAGGCATCCTCTGACCCATTCCTGATGGATTTACTGCACATCAACAAGTCAAGTGGCAAAAGAAAACTCACTCCAGGGATCTAAACCTCTTCTGCAATATCAACAGAATAGTTTGGAGGGACAGATATATCTTTCAAAGGATACCTCTGCTATGGAACAGGTTCTCCATCCACATAAAACCAAGTTCATCACTGTCCATATTCAAGCACAAGTTAGATCTATGGATGGGAAATAGAAGATTTACACCAGGACTGCCCCCTGCACTACTAATGCACAGAGGCAGCTCCTAAATGCTTTACCCCATGCATAGGTCTCCTCAAATTATATATGGTATGATCCCAGTTATTTTCATTAGGATTAATATATAATTATCGACCATGGGATGGGTAAGGCTAAACTATAACCAAGTGGAATACGTTATTCCGAGCATAAAAAGGGAAACTGACTAGACTTAAAATGGCCTGCAAGGACAGCTACCCTAGTACTTACCTATGAACCTACACAGTTAACCTGGAGCATTGCTGTTTACCTAAGTATCTAGGTAGGTGTCTTTGATATCCTAATATGGAGGGTTTTTTTATATAGTGTCACCTTAAATAGCACTTGTTTAATTTAACATACTCATGTTCTTGTTTATCTGTCTACCTGTCTGTTTCAATTTCCTTATGTAATACCAGCTTCAGAGTTATATTTTTGCAATTAGAAATACATTTTTTGTTTTCATCAATTCCATTCTTGTAAGTGCATTATTCTGTTGGATTATAGTCCTGTAATTAGAAATAGCAGATGAGCTGATGGCTTTGATATCTAGAGCTGTTAATTATATGAGCAAGAAAATAGATGTGTGTGTAATGCAATTTAGTTGGGACTGATTTTGAGAGATCCAATTTAGGCCAAGGTTCAGTACAAAAATATGCCTCTTCTCTGTTTACTTTTTAATAATTATTGTTTTTTTTGTGTTTTCAGCATTTTGCGACACAAACGTATAATAGATCAGTTCTACCTAAACAATTGCTAAGTAACATTTTACAACTGCAGAAATGTATGTGCTATGACAGTATTCTTCCCATATGTGTTTCTACGTTTGACTCTGAGAAATACTTGTTTTTTGTGAAATCCTGTTGAAAGATATTGATTTGATTAGAATAATTATTTGCTAATTTTTTCGCAAGTCTTTTTCAGAATCCTACAGTATAATTTCTACATAATTTATTTATGTTTAAACTGGGTCTGTATCACCAAATCGAAAAGACCGGTAATCAAACAGCAGTTCACATTGAACTGCCATTCATCGAGGTGTTTATTATGAGATCATGGTACAGTGAAGATCGGAAAATTTCCCCTTTCCTCAATGTAGTGTGATCTCGGAGTTGGTATATATAATTAGCGGGGGTGGGGGGAGCACAGCACCCCACAAGAGTGACCTCGATAAATGTCATTTTTGATGTAAATGCTGTTCGATTACTGGTCTTTTCAATTTGGTGATACTGACCCATTTAAACTAACCCTGAATTGCTTAGCTGGACTTTTGCTGTTTCTTCTTTTTTCAGAAGTTCATGTATATACATGCAGCTCAGAATTCCCTGCCTATCAGTAATTTGTATTTCTTTCTGCTGCAACAGATATTCTAAATTTGCAATTATAAGGTGTTCCAGGTTGCTCGTCAAGTACATGGGTGACTTGAATTTTCTCCTAAAGGAAGCAACATACTATATTCTGGGCCATCGCTTTTTCTTTGGTTATTCTTTTATGGAATCATAATTCATTACAAGATTAAATCTCTTAGCACTGCAGAGATACATTAACGACGTGGAAAAACTGCAGACTTCTTGTATCTGTAAAGCGACTCTGCAATGCATTTGTTAACTACAACAGAATCTGTACTATAACAAATTCATTAGCGCCATAAGTGAAAACTGGGAGGTCTAAGAAGAAAACAAACACTTTGAAAACATAGTTACGTAAATACCATTATTAGCTGTAGGACAATAAAATATTTGTAAATGAGTAACATATGAACATAAAAGACATGAAAATATAGAATGTATACACAAATGCTTTGTTGTGCTTTTGTATTTATTTTCTTTAGCAGAGAGAAATACGTTAATAGATAAATACCTCTTTGTTCTTCAGCCAACGCACATGTTTTGTGTAACGTGCCTGTGATTCTCTCTTTTAAGCAATGAAACATTTCATATGGATCCAGCAAGTGTGAAATGAAATTATACTTCACCATGCAATTAATTTTGAATACATTCATGTTTACTGGTGTTTCTTCGGAATGGAAATAATCATAGTGCCAGATTCCAAAGGACATGGTCTCAGTGTAAATGACCACTTACACTGAAAGCAGGTGTTTTGGAATCTGTCCCCCATATCAAGCCTGTATACAGGTAGGCCTTACACTGAAGTAACTTACACTGACAGGGAAAATTCAGAATCAGGGCAGACTTACACTGAGAGCAAACCTTTTGGAATCTGACCCATAATTTATTCATTTAGGATGTGCTGATTAAAAAAAGCTTGCCAGGCAGTTTACAGTATCCATTTTCACGGGTTGAATTGCTGGTTAGTAAACTACGAATACAAGAAAGGTAAGTGCAGCTCGAGAGCCCTTGCTGGTAAGTAAACTACAAGACAAGAAAGGTAACTGCATTCCAAGAGCCCCGAACGTTGTATACGACTAGTATGAACACTTAAAGAACAGGTAAGGGCACAGTATAACCCTATACCCTGATTACACATACATGTAATCATATGTTGTTCAAAAAAGCATAAGTTTTGTTTTGGGGGGAATATTTCCACTTTTTGTATCTTCCTACAGCTTCCTGTCCAGTGCCCCACATTCATTGCCAGCCATCTTCTTAAACCCATGGACTAACTGTGTAGGGCTGAGATGATGCAGAACTGGAGAGTGTCCTTGGGGCCTGGCCATTTACTTCAGTTGGAAGAATTATATTTTTATGCCCTACCCCTTGTTACTCTCCCCTCTGTTTTTGCCCCTTGTGGTATGTCTGAGGGGTGGGTGTGCAATGTGGACGTCAGTGTATTTTCCTTCCTCTGCAGTATGTATTGTCCCTCCTCTGCAGTTCAGCTTTGACCACGAGCTATTCCCCCCTCTTTAGCACATATGTTTGTCTTCAACCTCCACCATTGATTGTCACAGCAGACCCTCATGGAGCCAACTATCCTCCAAGGATGGTAAGGATTTCTCTCCCTGCCACTCTGCTAATCAGACCTAAGTATTTTATTTATTTATTTAGCATTTGTTTACTGGGAAAGTCCAACTGGGACAGAGCCCAATTTCAGCAGAGGCTGGGAGAGAAATGCTTGCGATGCATGTCTTTGGAATGTGGGACGAAACCGGACCACCTGGGGGAAACCCACACGAATGCAGGGAGGGCATGCAGACTCTGCACAGAAGGCACCCTAGCTGAGAATCAAATCGCAGAACCTCTTGCTGTGAGGTGACAACACTAATCGGTGCATCACTGCGCTGCCCACTTATGGTAAGAGCTTTATCTCCCTACAGCACTGGAGCAGCTGCAACACAGCACAAGTTATATTTCAAATGTAAGTATAACCTGAGAGGATGTATGAAACATAGTACCAGTTACATGAAATAACCAAAAGTCAAAACTGTTTCACTGCAATTCTGTTGCTCTTGTAGCCAAAACTGGTTCACAACCCCAGAACAAGGAGTGTAATTACAGAGGGATATTTATAAATATACATGTAATTATGCGGTGGTGGTGCTGCGGTAGCATTGTGGCCTCACAATAAGCTGCTGTCCAGTTCGATTCTCAGCTAGAGCGTCTTCTGTGTGGAGACATGCGTGAATGGGCGTACCTTCGTTGAAGGTTGTGCGTCAGGGCTGGTAACTCAGCACGTAAAAATCAACTACCAATCATTAGCGGACCGGAGTTCCACTGTGGTGACCCCTAACCGGGAAAAGCCGAAAGACACAACATTTGCATAAATATATATGCATTTCAGCACATTAATGCATGCTGTTAGTTGCATTAGAATTTGCAGGACTTCTGTTTTCTTGTTGTAATGATGGTTTTGAGATAGACATTTATTTGCTCCAGTAAATATCTCTATAATAAAATTAGATAACTAGGCTTTTAGATTGCTTTTCAGCGGGGATGTCTCTACTAGGAGTACCCTCTTGTTGGTAGCCATAAAGTGGCTCTCACTTGTACATTTGTTCTAATGGCCTATTTTGGGCTTCCGGTCAGGCATGATTTCTCAAAAGAATCTCAGCATTCCATAATCATAGTTAGCCAAACAAATAACTATAGAATTGTACCTAAAACTGAAATTGCCAACATAAACATTAGGGTGACAATGTTCAAAATAAATATCTAAATAACTAAGCTAAATGTGGCTGAAATGAGTGTTCAGCTCACAATGTCTGATGGAGTCATAAGTCATAATAAAGCTGCAGGCATAGTCTGGGGATCTTAGATTAAGACCACATAGTTGGAGAATTCTGCATGCTTTGCCAAAATGCAAGTCATTGCCATGTCAGAATACTGGCTGAATAACTGTGTGGCCATTTTAGAACATCTGCGCAATAAGCCTTTGGGACTCTCGGACTTTAAGCCACACAGAGATCTGCCAGCTTCTTAACACTTGAGCTTCAAATGTGCTGACTGCTTAATTATAACAGAAACAGCAAAAACAAAAACACCATATAGAAAGTTTACTGGCTACTGGCACAGAGAGCTAAAATATAATGATTAAGTTGGCTTGTGGTGTGGATTTTGCAGTTATCATTAAATCAAGTCCTTTTTTTTTTCACTTTGTTAGGAGACTGTAAACCATGGTCTCCTGTAGTGTCAGCTACTTTTGTATTTTATCATTTGTTAGTACTAGTTTTAGCTGTTTTCTTTCTGTATAATCCACAACTACACCCCCATGCTACAGACATTATTCCACTCACTGTGGGAGGCAGTTCTATGTGCCCAAATATCTTACAGATTATACAATAATATAATCTACCACTCACAGTTCATTCTCAAATTACACCCATAAACTGTGGCAGTAAAAATGCTATGTACATAGTGCAGTCCAATACATATGAGTGTGTTTTAATATCCAGACACTTAAAGACAGAGGTTTTATCCTGCAAAGCAACTATGAGCTTCCCAGCCCACCTCAGTTCCTCCCTGTTTATATTAGTTATTCTTTTTACCTATGTACAGTAACTTTTTTATGTCCCCCCCCAGCACAGCCAGGACACTTGTAGATGTCACTTGAATGTAAGTGAGATCTCTCCGCAGAGAGTGTCTTAGATTGCAGGGATTTCTGAGGCAGATGGGTTATTTGGGCATAATTGTTTCAGACATTATGCAGCTTATATCCTTGTACAAGTAAAGATAGGAAAGTTTAGCTATTTTCTGCTAACTAGGCATATTGTCCAGCTGTAGTTGTCATATGATTAACTTGGCATAATGTTAGGCTGTGCTAGTCATGTGACAGCCTAAAGCTCCACAGGGAAAGAAAGCATAAAGCTGTGAGATGTAAAAAGTTTGCTTTACTCTGTCATTGGTTTACAAGAAACAGTTTGTATTAATCATGGAGTGAGAACTTATGTCATTTGGGTATGAAATAAATTGTTTGTATTCATGACAGATGGGGAAATTGCAATAATTAGTCATGCTAAAAGAATAAAAATCTTTGAGATTATTCTAAACATCCTCATAGTCTAACAGTTTTATTTATTCCTGTATTTTTGTATGGAATTAGTCATAGCTTACATGTAAAAAAAGAGAAAAAAAAAAGAGTTGACAACATGGCTCAGACTGGATGGACAAAAGACAGCTAAATGACAATTGTTTGCTTGCAAATTAAATAAGTGGTGAAACCAGTGAGAACAGTAAGACTAATGATGAAGATGGTTCCTTTATAACAATTGATAGAGCAAACATTACTGAATTAGAAGTGGGAGATTTTTCACATCTGGTCAGAAATCATGCACAAGTAACAGGAATTAATTTATCAGAGGAACTAACATTTACATCTGAAGAGATGATGATGAACAATGAATAGCATTCTACTTGCCTGGAACAAAAATACAGTTGTGAGACAGGCCTTAGAACGCCTTAATATAAGGAAGTATGGAACTGTTTTTATTCATGTTTCTTCAAATGAACTCGTCTTCCAAAGACTCACTGACTTAATAGGGAACTTACATCCCTGTTAGCATAATGTATACAGGTGTTAGGACATATTTTTCATAAATTACACTTAGGAAGGAGAGTTAGATCAGTGTTAATGAAAATATTTTTTTGGATAAATACCTACATGAAAAATCATTGCACTTTTAAAAAAGTAGAAATGTGCAGAACATCCAAGCTTAATTTGGGGCACACGTATTTAGAAAGGATGAAGTCCACTTGTCAAAACAAGGGAAGATAATTTTTGCAGGAGATATATTGCAATATTTGATAAAAACAAGACAGGATTTTTGCCAGGTCAGAAATTTGACAGTTCATAGACAGCAAAGTTTGATGTATCTGTACTGGTTGATAATGACAGGAACATTAGTAATAAACATTTTTTTATTGGAAAATTTGCTGTATTCACATAAGACTGATGTTGTTATTACTTGTGAAACATGGTTAAAAACACAAACTAGAGAGGTGTTCTGTCAAGATCTAATTTTTTTTTTACTGTAACAGTCTAACAAAAATCAGGTGGAGATGTTATGATAGGGACTAAAGATTGTTATGAGATCTATGATTATTACATGTTTAATGATAAAATCATACTGTAGGTTGTGTAATTGTGTCAGTAATGACAACCCTGGAACAGATTACAGTTGTTGGAGTGTATAGATCACCAAAGTCAAGTGCTGATGACCTACAGGAAATCATATACATCTTGCATGAAACACAGGAGGGAAAATAATAGTCACCAGGGATTTAAATTTATTAGAAACAGGCTGGAATAATATCAATTCTACATCATTAGTAAGGAAATTATTTAGAACATTTGTTCAGGGACAGCAATTGCTGCAGATTATAGACAAACCAACCTGGGCATGGAACATACTGGATATAGCAACAGGATGACAGTGTTGCCAAGAAAAAACGCTGCTCACACAGTTAAAAGCCGAAACGATTTAATAATCCACAACGACACGAAACACAACTTTCCAGAACAGTGAAGGTTAAGCGCTTTCATCTGCTACAGACAGATTTCATCAGAACCATAAATGCCTCTATTGTGAAACAATATAAAGCTTTTTAGGCGCCAAAATGAATTAATTAGGTCATAAATCATGTAATAAATCAATCAATTGCAAGTGTTGTTAAATAATTAATCTGTAAAAACAAGCAAGAACACTAATACATCATGCATTCTGTATACTTAATGCTATATTCAAAATAACATCAACTACTAGTGTCATTCTAAATAATGCTTTCTTATAGAAACTCTATGATAACAATGTAAAAACCTAAACTCTCCTAATGTATGACTTCTCCTAATAAAATCTAATATAATCTAATATAATGTGATACAAATCAGACAAGACATACACAAAATGTACACAAAATATATAAAAAATGTCTAAAATACGTTGACATAGGAATATTACTGTATGGTGTACTACTGTGATTAAAAACTGTTTATATGCATTGGAATAATAGAAATATGTACAAGAATATGTACAAAAAATATATATTAAAATATATTAAAATAGAATGTAATAAATGACCTAATTGATTCATTTTGGCGCCTAAAAAGCTTTATATTGTTTCACAATAGAGGCATTTATGGTTCTGATGAAATCTGTCTGTAGCAGATGAAAGTGCTTAACCTTCACTGTTCTGGAAAGTTGTGTTTCGTGTCGTTGTGGATTATTAAATCGTTTCGGCTTTTAACTGTGTGAGCAGCGTTTTTTCTTGGCAACACTGTCATCCTGTTGCTTTTTTGGTTTACCAGCAGTTTACTACATACTGGATATAGTTTGTGTTCCTAAGAAAATGATTGTTACTTCATGTTAACTGTTGCTACCTTTGATGTTCTGAGATCATGAGGTTATAAAGATTAAATTAAATCCAAACAACATAGGTGGGAAAAACAAGGCACACAGTTCTTAGCTGAGTGCTTGATAAAATTGAGCACTTCTGTCTGTCTGTATCAATAAGACTTCTTCAGAATACAAAAAATAGAAAAATCAAGCTGTTTTTCCCACCTACATTGTTTGGATTTGGTTTCATTGGTTCTTGGTTGTTGGTATAGAGATTAAATTACTGATAGATAATTCTGCTAAACTGAAATCTAAACCAATGCAAATAAGATTAATAAAAGACTGTAGGAAAGCAAAACAATTAACTGATTGGAGTGATGCATTCAGTGGAAACTTTGAAAAGGGTAGTTATTTTAATGCAAACATAAATAAATAAATAAATAATAGTAATAATTATAGACAAATAATAAAAAAAGTTTAACATCATGATCCAAGTACACAAGGTCAGGAGGATATATTTCCATGAGAATAAAATACTTAATTAACATGAGAGAGAAAACATTACAAGAAACAGAAAAAAAAAAAAAAACGATAGACCACTCACTTTAACAGAAATAAAATATAAAAAAAAAGTTAAAAAATTATAAGGCTCTGGACTTAGATGGTCTTATACTAGAACTATATAAAACACTAAAATATGATACAGTTAAAATATTAGATAAGGTCCATTATGGAAATATTTCCTTATATCACCTATTATAAAACAAGATAAGGCTCTACAAAGTGTTCATTAAACAGACCCATTTCACTTTTTAAATGTAGACTATAAGATTTTCATGCCCATTTTAGCTAACAGAATTAATCTGCTTATACCTAAACTATTTAACAATGATCAGACTGTGTTTATTTTAAATAGACAAGTACAGGATAATATCATAAGAATTCACACATTAATAGACTATGCAAATAAAAATAAAAATAAACTTTCTATAATTAGTCTCAATTTCAATAAGACTTTTAACTCAGTTAATTGGTCGTACCTGTTTAAAACACTTAAAGTGTATAATTTCTCACCTGAGCTAATTGCATTAATTTTATACAGTAACTCTTCTGCTTATGTTAAAATAGGTTATTTTCTTTTTAATTTCTTGAAATTACAAAAAGGCACAAAACAAGGATGTCGATTATCAGCTTTACTTTTTGCATTAGCTATAAACCCTTTGCTAATAGCACTAGATCCAATAAGAATATTAGTGGTATCAAAATAAAAGAACATTTTGAACTAAAGATTCAACTCTTTGATGATAATATTTTACTAGCAATAGGAAATATAGAAAATTAATTACAACATATAATTAGTTATATGAGTCATTTTGAAGAAATCTCAAACTTAAGATTTAATCATAATAAGCAAGTATGTTATTAATTAATAAAAATTAAAAACAACATACAAATATTCTAACTTCAATTGGAATAGCAATCAAATTAAATACCTTTTTATAACCATTATGTCTAACAGTGAAGTAATGATACAAACAAACTTTCAACAGGTTGTTGATAAAATGTTAAGTTTAGTCACAAATTGGAACAAATTCTTCTTTACCATGGAAGAATGATTAATGCTTATTATGGTGGTAATTCTCCCTAAAATATTGTTTGTCTTGCAATCGTTAGTACCATCTCCACCAAACAA
Organism: Protopterus annectens; assembly: GCF_019279795.1. Lineage (NCBI taxonomy): Eukaryota > Metazoa > Chordata > Ceratodontiformes > Protopteridae > Protopterus > Protopterus annectens. Next base: position 366,880,222 of record NC_056744.1, on the reverse strand, counting down.
TTGATGAAAAAGATAAATAATACTCTACTTTTTTTTTTTTTTGGCATCACAATAAACCAAGAGATTCCTTTGTTTGGCACAGAAAAGGTTGGGATTATGGGGGAATAGAATTCCCTGATATTCAATTGTATGCTACTTCAATAATTATAAAAGTTATAGCATAGTGGATAAATGAATCTTATGATTCAAAATGGAAACAGATACATCAAGAAATATTATTAGTAAATGATACATATATCACAACCAGCCACTGACAAATAGAACCTTATAGTTTTATCTGGTTATTAAAAGATTTTTTTCATAAATGGTATTACACCCTCTTCTCAAGTTCCCTATTTAAATGACATTATTTCCTCTTTATAAAAGTTCACATATTCTAACCATTTTATTAAAGACTTAATATTGTGTATGTTTCCAACTGCATATACAAATGACTGCTTAGAAACTAATAACTTCAACAAAATGCTAGTATTGAAACAACAAAGTAATTTAATTTATTGGTATCAATTCTTAAATGGTACTTATCTATCTACTGTTGAAAACTTAAAAGTCCAAATGCAATCAAGATTTTGAGAATTGGTTAATTTTAGAAATATTTTGAGACTGTGTGAACACAGAAATAAATAAGATATTAACTTAGATAAGAAATTGTTCTCCAAATTATTGGAATTCTTAATAAATATCAATAATAATACAATGATAAATATATACATCTCAACCTCTAATTGTAAGAAATCCTGACAAAGCCAGAATAAATGGGGGGGGGGGGCAAAGGTTCAAAAATAGGGATATAATTTAAATATTGCACCTTGTAAACTTAGAACATTGTTAGAATAACAGAGTTTGCATTATTATGTATTTTCTGAAGTATATAAAGTCTGAAACTGAAATGTCTGTCATTATTTTGCATTATTCAGTCATTTCAATGTTCAATGATTTATCAGAAAACCACACATTTTATGAGGTACAGACCAAAAATATGACACAAAATCTGGACATTCTGCAGAAATATGTACAGTTGAGAGGTATGATTCATATTTGTCACAAATGTATAAAATTCTTGAGTTAGATTTCACATATTTCAACAATTCCTATTGGAACTGCTCCTCAAAAAATTAATAATGAAGACTTCTCTGAAGAATAAAATAAATTAATATTAAAGTCTACAGATAAAACTATATCGTCATTATATTGGAAAATTTTCAGTTGGAAATGTTTACACAAAGCTTTTATCATTGCTAACAAAATTACAATTAAGTATAAATCAAATAGAATTAAATGCTGGAGATGAGATTCTGAAATAATAGCTAATTATATGTATATGGTATATGAAAGTGAAGTCGTCTCCTCTTTTTGGAAAGAAATTAATAACTTTATTCAAACTCTGTGGTCAGATAGATGTAATATTTCTAAATATTTAATTTATTTAATACCCCAATTCCTGATATAATTCCAAAAACCCAAGTGCCTCTTCTTTGGTCTATTCTTGCTATAGACAGAAAAGTAATTACTAAAAATTAGAAAAGTAAAGTTACTCTCTCTAATATTGAATTTATTAGTATGGAAAAAAAAATGTTTGCAGTAGTGAATTGCATACTATAAAGATGAGAACTTCTAATATTATACATTCATATAAATCTTGGCTTAAACTTAAAGACTTGCTTGAAAAATATTAATTGTTGTTGATGTATAACTTTGATGTATTGATCATCGGTGGACCTATGTAAATAGTTATTTGTTTGTTTTATAATTGATTTGTTTATTTATTGTTTAAAAACCAAAGAATAACTTTGAAAACTGAAATAAACCAGACAAATTAAACATCGTGTGAGACAAGATGAGGAAAATTTTGAAGAAATGTATATAAAGATATTGAGGATAATAGAAAACAATTGCATACATACATAAGACATGGTAGGAGTAAAAACATACAAATAAAAAAATTTGGATGGCTCAGTGGTGCAGTGGTTGCATTGTCACCTCACATCAAGAGGTTCTCCAGTTTGATTCTTAGCTGGGGTACCTTCTGTGCAGAGTCTGCATGTCATCTCTGCATTTGTGTGTGTTTCCTCCAGGTGCTCCAGTTTCCTCCCATGTTACAAAAACATACATCTAGAGCATTTCTCTCCCGGGCCTCCACTGAAAATTGGTTTCATTCCAAGTCGTACTTTTCTGGTAAACAAATGTTAAATAAATAAATAAAAATTGTGGGTATATTCTATTTTTTTCTCAAGCGCAAATGTTATAGATAAATGTGGAAAATATTGTGCAAAACTGTTTGGCAGATACTAAAATTAAATAAGATTATTTTGATAAAGAACTGTGCAAATGAGTCCAAAACAAAAGGCCCTGAGAGGAGATGCATTTAATAATAATGAGCACAGAGGACTTCAGAATGAACTTACAGTACTATTATGTATGTTATTATCTAGATTTTTTAAGTATGGGGGGATTCATTAGTTGGACATATACACTTGTTAAACCCATCTTTAAGGGAAAAGGGTACAGGACAAACCCAGAGTCATATAGATACCTTTTTGTTGTAGAAAAATAATGGACAAGGTTATTTTGGATAAATTATTGTCAAAACTGGAATGTTTGGGACTTGAAACCATATATCAACAAGCATATGTTGAAAATAGTTCTATAACTGCCTGTAACATGATATTCTGTAATAATATAATAACAACTACAAATGAAAAGGTGTGCTGTGATGTAATTTATATAGACTTATATAGGGTCATACACAAAACATATCAATAAATTAGAACAACTTGGTATTCATGTAATTTTGATAAGCTGGATAGCTGCATGGCTTACAAATAAGACACAACAAGCATCATACAACAAATGGACAGGAGAAATTCTAGGTTATTGTCAGTGTCACACAGGGTTCTGTTCTAGGCCCATACTTGTTTAGACTGGACTGGTTGTGTTGACTTACTAGATGAATTTTTTTAGTTATACCAATCAATAGTAGGATGGACTTTTTAAGATTTAACCACAAGTTTCCTAATTATAGTATTATTTTTTAAATGTTGCTATCACACACAAAAAAAAAAAAAAAAAAAAATGAAAGACGGGGTTTCTACTTTTCTATTTAAAAGAAACCCACCTTTTCTAACTCATACCTTTTTCGTTTTTATTATATCACATATTCCCCTATGTTATAACTGTATGTCTTGCTGACAGATGAAAAAATAAACAAAGCAGTGGGGGGGGGGGCAGTCTTTGGTTTTAGAAGAAATAAAAATTTGAAAGATCTATTATGTCATGAAGGGAAGACAGAAAAAGTAGGAACAACTGTACACAATGTGCAGGTACATGTAAGTGCAGAAATTGCAAAGCATGTGAGTATGTTGAGGAGGCAGAATCTTATGTACACCCTGTATCAGGAAAACAATATTGTTTTGATTTGTATGCAAACTGTAGAACAAAGGATGTTGTTTAGCTGGCTGGCTGTCAAAACTGCAGTTTATTTTATGTAGGAAAACCTAGCTGTATGCTGAAAAACAGAATTTTGAATGGTCTTCTGTAAGATTAAAACATGAACATAATGCACTTTTCCAGCACATTTCTAAGTATGAAAATCATAAGTTTAAGTTTATGATTATACGATGTGTAAATAAAACCAAAAGGGGAGATGATTTGATTATGGAGACAGAGTTGAATGAGACTACGTGGATCATTAAGCTAGCAGCATACAGAACCCCAGGTTTAAATGGGGTTATACCTTTACGACCTGCACTAAAGAAAAGGAGGGTGCGGTACTGAATGTTAGCTGAAGAGCTATATATAAAAACTGCAGTTTCATTTGAGTTTTGTATCTGAAGAAGGGGTTGGTCCCGAAAGCACTCATTGCTGTGTTTTTAATTGTGTTTTAAATAAAAGTTTTGAAGCTGTTTAGCATGCTGGCCAGTACCTGCTTGTTTTCCTTTTCTCTGGAATTTTTTTGTGAGCAGGCAGCCATTGGTGGAGCATCTACAGTTCTTCTTTGGCTTAGCATTCAATAGTAAGTTAAATGACATTATCTAAAAGAACATCTACTTGTTGAAAAATAGGGGGCACCTTAGGGGACACCTTACACCGAAAAATTATTTTGTAAAGTATAACCTGAAGGTCACAGAGGAAATGTGAAAAATTCAACAGTTAAGATTAATTTTATAAAGAATCAGAAATGCAAAAAATGTTAAAATATTAATACAGTGTCAGATAACTTCTTTTGATTAATTTGAGGTTATAACAGGAAAAAAACAATGCCAATGAGGTTTTTGTTTGATTTAATAATGACGTTACAGCCTTTCCATTTCACTGGAATACATGATTAGTTCAATTTTGGACTTGCAAGAATGTATTTCTTAGTAACATATATCTAGTTTACTCATCATCATCTTTCGGCTTTTCCCATTAGGGGTCACCACAGCAGATCATCTGTTTCCATTTCTTCCTATCCTCTGCATCTTGCTCTGTCACACCAACCGCCTGCATGTCCTCTCTCACCACGCCCATAAACCTTATCTTAGGCCTTCCTCTTTTCCTCTTACCTGGCAGCTTCATCCTTAGCATCTTTTTCCCAATATACCCATCATCCCTCCTCAGCACATGTCCAAACCAACGCAATCTCGTCTCTCTTGCTTTGTCTCCAAACTGTCCAACATGAGCTGACCCTCTAATATACTGATTCCTAATCCTATCTATCCTAGTCACACCGAGTGCAAATCTTAACATCTTTAACTCTGCCACATCCAGCTCTGACTCCTGCCTTTTTGTCAATGCCACTGTCTCCAACCCATATAACATACCTGGTCTCATTACCCTCTTGTAGACCTTCCCTTTCACTCTTACTGGTACTCGTCTGTCACAAATCACTCCTGACACTCTTCTCCACCCATTCCACCCTGCCTGTACTCTCTTCTTCACCTCTCTTCCACATATACCATTACTCTGAACTGTTGATCCCAAGTACTTAAACTCGTCCACCTTTACCAACTCTACTCCCTGCATCCTCACCATTCCTCTACCCTCCCTCTCATTTACACACATATATTCTGTCTTAGCCCTGCTGACCTTCATTCCTCTGCTCTCTAGAGCATATCTCCACCTCTCCAGAGTCTCCTCAACCTGATTCCTACTCTCACTACAGATCACAATGTCATCTGCAAACATCATAGTCCACAGATCCTCCTGTCTGATCTCATCTATCAACCTGTCCATCACCACTGCAAATAAGAAAGGACTCAGAGCTGATCCTTGATGTAATCCCACCTCCACCTTAAACGGATCTGTCACTCCCACTGCAGTCCTCACCACTGTCACACTACCCTCGTACATATCCTGTACCACTCTTACATACTTCTCTGCCACTCTCGACTTCCTCATACAATACCACAGCTCTTCTCTAGGCACCCTATCATATGCTTTCTTCAAGTCTACGAAGACACAATGCAACTCCTTCTGACCATCTCTGTATTTCTCCAATAACACTCTCAGAGCAAACATTGCATCTGTAGTGCTCTTTCCTGGCATGAAACCATACTGCTGAACACTAATCATCACCTCCCTTCTTAACTTAGATTCTACTACTCTTTCCCATAACTTCAAGCTGTGACTGATCAATTTTATCCCTCTGTAGTTACTGCAGCTCTGCACATCACCCTTATTCTTAAAGATAGGTACCAAAACACTTTTTCTCCACTCCTCAGGCATCCTCTGACTTTCCAAAATTTCATTAAACAATCTAGTTAAAAATTCCACTGCCATTTCTCCTATGCACCTCCATGCTTCCACTGGTATGTCATCTGGACCAGCAGTCTTCCCATTCTTTATGCTCTTCATAGCTGTCCTTACTTCCTCCTTGCTAATCTGTTTCACTTCCTGATTCACTATCCCCACATCATCCAACCTTCTCTCTCTATCATTCTCTTCATTCATCAGACTCTGAAAATACTCTTTCCATCTACTCAACACACTCTCCACTCTTGTGAGTACATTTCCCTCACTATCCTTTGTCACCCTTACCTGCTGCACATCTTTTCCAGCTCTGTCCCTCTGTCTAGCCAATCGGTACAGGTCCTTTTCTCCCTCTTTAGTGTCCAATCTCTCATACAACTCTCCATATGCCTTATCCTTAGCCTTCGCCACCACTCTCTTTGCCATGCGCATCATCTCCTTATACTTATGTCTACTTTCTTCATATCTTTGACAATCCCACTTCTTCTTCGCCAGCCTCTTCCTCTGTATACTCTCCTGTACTTCCTCATTCCACCACCAGGTCTCCTTGTCCTCCTTCCTCTGTCCAGATGTCACACCAAGCATCTTTCTAGCAGTCTCCCTTACTAGTTCTGCTGTAGTTACCCAGCTATTTGGTAACTCTCCACTGCCTCCCAGTGCCTGTCTTAACCCTTCCCTTAACTCCACTTCACAATCCCCTTTTTTTAACTTCCGCCATTAAATCCTTGGCACTGCTTTCACACTCCTCCTCCTCTTCTTGATCATCAACGTCATCCTACAGACCACCATTCTATGCTGCTTAACTACACTTTCCCCTGCCACCACTTTACAGTTTCCAATCTCCTTCAGACTGGCCCTGCTACATAGGATATAATCCACCTGTGTGCATCTTCCTCCACTCTTGTACGTCACCCTATGCTCCTCCCTCTTCTTAAAATTCGTATTCACCACAGCCATGTCCATCCTTTTCGCAAAATCCACAATCATCTGACCTTCTGCATTCCTCTCCTTAAAACCATACCTACCCATCACTTCCTCATCCCCGCTGTTCACTTCACCAACATGACCATTAAAATCCACTCCAGTCACTAATCTCTCACTGTTGGGTACACTCACCACAACTTCATCCAACTCACTCCAAAATTTCTCTTTCTCATCCATCGCACACCCAACTTGTGGAGCATATGCACTAATAACATTCATCATTGCACCATCAATTTCGAGCTTCATAAACATCACTCTGTCAGACACTCTCTTCATGTCTAAAACACTCAACATATTGTTCCTTTAGTATAACCCCTACCCCATTTCTCCTGCCATCCACACCATGATAGAACAATTTGAACCTGTCTCCTATACACCTGGCCTTACTTCCCTTCCATCTGGTCTCTTGCACGCACAATTTATCAACCTTCCTTCTCTCCATCATATCAGCTAGCTCTCTTCCTATACCAGTCATACTGCCAACATTCAAAGTTCCTACCCTCACTGCTACACTCCTAACCTTCCTCCTCTCTTCCTGCCTTCGGGCATGCCTTTGCCCTCCTCTTCTCCTTCGGCCAACAATAGCCCAATTTCCAACCAGCACCCTGTTGGCTAACAGTACTGGTGGCGGTCGTTGTTAACCCAGGCCTCAACCGATCTGGTATGGAAATATGAAATTTTTGCGCCATAAGTTATGTGGCAGAATTTTTAAGCCAGATGCCCTTCCTGACGCAACCCTCCCCATTTATCCGGGCTTGGGACTGGCACAAAGAAATGCACTGGCTTGTGCATCCCCAGTGGCTGGGTTAACATATATCTAGTTCACTATAGTACATTATCAGTTTATTACAGATTTACAAGAGTTTATTAACAGCATATGTTTATTTCATGCAGGAAAATGTAAAAAATTCAGGACAACAAGCAATGCTATCAGTTTATAACTGTTAAAGTTGCAAATATTATTTAAGAATATGATACTGCTGTTTTGTGCTTTGCATATATTGTTACAAAATGACACACTTGTCAGTTTTGGATATTTAAATAATTTCCAAGTTAATTTTCTAGAATGCATGTTTAAATACATTCAAGAAAAAAATACATCAGCCCCCCAGCCTTGCACAGGAGATGGGAAGGGAGATGTTTGAAAGGCCTTAGTGTAAAAGAAACAAGGACATTGGGACTCTAAAGTGGCCCTTTCAATACCTCAGCAGCAACTGCAACACTGCAGAGTAAGGCCTAAACTTAGCAAGTGCTGTGGTGCACAACTGAAGTATCTACAGAAAGACAAGTCCACCAAAGCTGGTTTCAATGTTTGTTTAAATGTTTCAGGTATGCATCTAAACAAAAGTATTATTCAGAGTTAAAATGTGTGTACAACAGATGTGCATTTATGCAGATTAGAGTTAAAGCAAGTATGCAAATGTTTTTATGATTTCAGACATTTGTATAACAACACTAGTTTTCAGTTTATGTTTTTATCTGTGTCCAGGCAATACAACAGGAAAAAAGGTATTCCTATAGTAATAGTTTAGTTTCCAGAATATAACATTTAACAGATTTCAGTTTAGGCTTTTATCTGTATTCAGGTAACACTGTCAGAAAAGGAATTCCTTTAGTATTAGTTTAGTAAGTTTCCAGAATATAACAGTTATACACAGCTATTTTAGATGTTTAGCATAAATATGTATCATTCTAATGTAAATTTCAGTCAAGGTTCAGAATATGACATTCATACTGAGTTATGATTCAGTATAGTACATTTCAGTCAGAATTTAGAATATAGCATTCATACTCAGTTATACAGTTCTAACAGCATTACTAGATGGTTTACTACATACAATTACATCACACTTTACATTAGTCAGTCATTAGTTTTTAAGGATAAAGTGACAGAATTATTTGTAACAGGCTTAGTAAGATAAGTTATCTAAAGAATAAGTAGTAATAATTATTGAATATACTCAAGGCATAACGGGTCAGGCTTTGTTAATTAATTTACAGAATACAGAGCACCTTACATAATAATTATTGTACATCAGAGAGAACATTAAAATACACTGACAGGGAATGCAGAGGTATAGATCTGAAATACAGAAAGCACAGGTTTTAGTAAAGGTACTTCTACTATTCCAGCACATAAACATTAAAAAGGTAAATAGACAGGATTATTAGTAACAAATGTAGCTGAAGAATTATAGAAACAAGTTTATACAGTATAAGTAATTTTGTTTCAAGATTCAAATATTATAGGTGTAAAAAAGAGTGTTTGCCAGTTAACACATTAAAGAATTGCCCAGTTATAATTAAATCATAAAGTTAAGAGACTTCAATCCGAACAAACCATAAATGCTTAAGTGGCACCTAGTGATCAAAATTAAAACTGCAAGTTTATGTACCAGATAAAGAAAATTTATTTTATATTAGTTCTTGTGGTCATTATAGTACCCTTTGCAGACTATATTAATAAATGTATAAAGTAATTACAGAAGTAAATCCCATTTCAGTAATTTCAGAGACAATTGTTATGGAATAAATCCTACATAAATACAGTTAGTAAAACAGACTTTGTGTAGGCCTGAAAATATAAGGTTAGGCCTGTGTCTTCATTTTATATTTCATATTTTAAATTAACTACAGAAAGAGATACGTACCGCTCTGTGTTCAGGTGTCTCAGGAGGTGTTATAAGGTCAGGTTTCATTTAAATAGACAAAAAAATACAGTATTCTCTGCATAAGTCTAGAAATACATCCTATACATACATACATAACAAAGCATCCTAACAAAAACACACAGTTTTCTGCACTCTGTACATAATATATCATGGAAAATGTAACGTCTTGAACTATGTATGTTGTAAATGTAACAATAATTATGTAGGAAACTATGTATTTTATTTTTGCATAAATGTACTTTGTAGTTATGTGGAGATTTTCTCCCTGGGCCTCTGCTGAAAAAGGGTTCTGGCTCAGTTGGACTTTCCTGGCAACAAATTTCAAATAAAAAAATAAATAAAAATGAATGAAAGCTGGCCTTTAATGGTTGTATACAGCTTCAGTGAATGCACTTTCAGTCAGTGAAAATAGTACTGATAAGAACAGGTTTCAAAGTACATCAAGTACAACCACAATTTGTTTGTATAGTACAAGGCTTAGAAACCAAGGCCAAATAGGAGTGTGGACATTTACAGGGTTTTGCTATTATTAGGAAATACAGAAAGTCACTGCAGTACAGACACTCGAGTATAAGTGCAGAAGTCAGGTCAAACATCCAGCATTCCAGAATATTAATTATACTATTCAGGAGGAATGGAATATGAAGAACATGAACACAAAAGCTACAGACTATTTCAGTTTATCAGAACTGTTATTGGAGACAGTATTCAGCTGTTGTTGATAGCTACCTCTACTGTAACCAAACTACAGTGCTTGCAGACTTTATTCTGAAATGTGTAAGAAGACTTGGAACATATTAAGGAGAGTCTGCTGGCACCTGTTCAGCACAGTTCTGGGTAATTTACAGATAAAGACAGTCATTCCAGCCTCATTCCAGTTTCTTCCAGTTATTTCCAGTTTATTTCAGTATTCTACAGCCATATCAAGTTATTACAATATGCATAGTTGCACTATATTACAAAACTAACTCAAAAGTTTAATAGGAGGATTTCCCTACTACTAAAAATAATGTTAATGCTTTGCAGATTTGAAATGCACTGAAGATATATGCAGTGAGGTACCCATATATTCTTATCTGTCAAAGTGCATGGCAGGAATCTTCTAAAGTAAGGAAAATGCACACTGACTGGTAGGAATAACATCGATACTGCAAAGGAATCTGAAAGTACAGTACTTTTTCCATCACCCTCCATCACAATATTTTTCAAGACAAATCTAGAGTGAAAATCAAAAAATAACTTTTTTTCCATGAACTTTAGTCCTTAATCTGTCATGCTGCATGACAGGGTTATCTAAAGTTTGACTTTTCTGCAGTGATTATCAATTCAGGGCCTCCAAAACATGACCTACATGTAAAGACTGAAAACTCTGTCACTGTACTCTGTATCCTACTGGTTGCTGGCAGGCGACTTGTGCCTGGCCTACAGAGCAGTCTCTGACCCTGCCCTAATGGAAATACTGCAAATACACAAATCAAATGGGACAAGAGTCATTCACTCAAGGGATCTAAACCTAGTCTGTGACATCAACAGAATATGCTGGAGAGACGGATATGTCTCTCAGAGATTGACAATCCTCTGGAATAAACTCCCA
>NC_056744.1:366861742-366864242 GCF_019279795.1 Protopterus annectens | reverse complement strand
ATATGGATAGCAAGATGCAAGCAGTAAAAATGTTTTAGCAGCTTTAGTTTTATGTAAAGGTCAGGCTTATTTTTTATCAATCACAGGATAAGTTGTAGATAGTAATTAATAAAGAGTTGAAGGATTTTATTTGGGAGGGCAAGAGTCAAGTGAAATCAGCTGATCTTCCCAACAGAACAAAGAGGTTTTAGGATTACCTGATTTGAAAGGATACTTTAGAGCTGAATGGTTATGGCTCTTATACATAACACAAGCAGAAAGCTACAGTTCAAAGTGGAAAGGGATGATAATGAATGCAGAGGAGTAATTCAAGAAATAAACCAAGAAGAATCTTCATAGTGGGGAGTTCATTAATAAAAATCGAACTGTAAAATGTGTACTACAACATAATAAAATAAAAAATAGTAGGTAGTCCACAGTTAAAAATGGAATATCCTTTATGTGTTTGTGTGTTTCAGTAAAGGATATTACATTTTTAACTCAACTGTGAATTAGCTATGATTTTCTGCTTTATTATTTTGTAGCACATATTGAGAGGAGTTGTGATATTGTATGAGGAAGTCGGGAGTGTCAGAGAAGTATGTAAGAGTGGTACAGGATATGTACGAGGGTAGTGTGACAGCGGTGATGTCTGCAGTGGAAGTGATGGATGAATTTAAGGTGGAGGTGGGATTACATCAAGGATCAGCTCTGAGCCCTTTATTTGCAATAGTGATGGACAGGTTGACAGACGAGATCAGACAGGAGTCCCAGTGGACTATGATGTTTGCAGATGACATTGTCATCTGTAGTGAGAGTAGGGAATAGGTGGAGGAGATCCTGGAGAGGTGGAGATATGCTCTAGAGAGAAGAGGAATGAAGGTCAGCAGGACTAAGACAGAATATATGTGTGTGAATGAGAGGGAGGATAGATGAATGGTGAGGATGCAGGGAGTAGAAGTGGTGAAGGTGGATGAGTTTAAGTACTTGGGATCAACAGTTCAGTGTAATGGTGAGTGTGGAAGAGAGGTGAAGAAGAGAGTACAGGCAGGATGGAGTGGGTGGAGAAGAGTGTCAGGAGTGATTTGTGACAGACGAGTACCAGTAAGAGTGAAAGGGAAGGTCTACAAGAGGGTAGTGAGACCAGCTATGTTATATGGGTTGGAGACAGTGGCATTGACAAAAAGGCAGGAGTCAGAGCTTGATGTGGCAGAGTTGAAGATGTTAAGATTTGCACTCGGTGTGACGAGGATGGACAGGATTAAGAATAAGTATATTAGAGGGTCAGCCCAGTTTGGAGATTTTGGAGACAAAGCCAGAGAGGCAAGATTATGTTGATTTGGACATGTGCTGAGGAGGGATGCAGAGTATATTGGGAAGAAGATGCTAAGGATGAAGCTGCCAGGTAACAGGAAAAGAGGAAGGCCTAAGATAAGGTTTATGGATGTGGTGAGAGAGGACATGCAGGTGGTTGGTGTGACAGAGCACGATGCAGAGGACAGGAAGAAATGGAAACAATTGATCCGCTGTGGCGACCCCTAACAGGAGCAGCCGAAAGAAGAAGAAGATATTTTATAATTTGATTTTTATTAATGAACTAGGTGCTTGACATAACTCAGGAAGTGAATACCACACTTTCCACAATGCAGAGTTTCTTCTTGGTTAGTTTTTGACCCAGTATAGGTTGCATACTGGATTTTCTGAGACTTTGAGAGATACCACAGATTTTTCTGTTTGTAATTCAAGAAAAAAGGAAAGCCTGGGATTTTGGATGCAGATCCTTAAGGAGAAGAGTTAACAGTCAACAGAATATTATATTCATAAGTAACAGAAAGTATACTAAAAACTAAGTCAGCATGAAAATGGAGAAAGAAGATTCTGCTGATAGGGATGACTGCAATTAGGGGTACAGAGAACAGGCAAGAGGGGGGATGGAATTTACTGGGGAAAATGAGCCAAGGCATTGGGAACAAATAATTAGAGAAGGAAATGTAACAGAATGGGAAGAGACCAAGAAGACATTTGGATTGCAGGTTAGTGAATGCCTTCTTTATCAGGGATTGATATCAGAGTATAGACAAAGAGAATGGGGATAGGGAATCTTAAATGAAAGACCTCCTCTGGTTGAGTTTTTAACTGAATCTAGAACAGAAGCTGCTGTTAAAAAGAGGATAATTAGTGGTGCATATAAACTATTGCATGATAACTATGGGAATAAACCAGAAGAGGAAGAGAGATTGGATATGCAATTCACAAATAAACAATGGGAGGACATATGTCTAGCTCCCAAATATGCAACAAAATCTTGAAGATTTAGAATTTTTCCCTAAAAGTGTTTAAATAGATAGTTTTATACCTCAAGTAAATGGTAAATATTCAAGGTGTGATGGGGAAGAAAAGTTAATTGGAAGCATATGTTTTGGGAATATAATGAGATGGCAGACTTAAAAATTCTCTACAGAGTAGGCTGTTGGGAATACAATGCATTTCATCCCTGTGTACCTGCAAAAACAAGATTAAT
>NC_056744.1:366839242-366856742 GCF_019279795.1 Protopterus annectens | reverse complement strand
CTGCACAATCTGGAAGGACACCCTACTTGTTAGCTACATTCAGTGTAGGTTCACTGATAGGATGCAGCCTGGAAGTGGATGAAATGATGGTAAGGAGGAGGCTTGACAGCCAGTATTTCCAGCAGACAAGATGTAAGGACAGTGCAGCAAAGTTACTTACCTTAGAATGCAGAGTGTACGACTCGGGAAGAGGACCGGGTAGAAAAGGTGTGCACTCAGTTTACGGGAGCTGCTCAGAGTTTGGCATTCTTAGCCAGAGATCTGAGGTGCATCTAAGAGAATCCAAGGCATTCACTGAAATCTTCAACAAGTAAGTAGAATTTAGGCCTGTTTTCTGTACTTGTGTGCTGTATTTCACTGAACTGTTGCTTCATGTTTTTCTGTTTTTGCTGCTGTGACTAACTCATTCTTCACTTGTACATTTTGCTTCATCTGCCTTAAGTAGTGTAGGCTAGAGTCCCCTGTCCCCATCAGCCATATCCCATACCTTTCCTGACATCTGTCCTTTACTGTTTATCTCCAAAGGACAGATTATCCAAGCGCTCTCCAAGGCCAAAAATATGGACTCTGTGGGACAAGATCACATCCCAGGCTGCATACTAAAAAAATCTAAAACAAGACCTAGTGGAACCCCTTAGCTGTCTCTTTAACCCCAGCCTGAGCAATAGTTTTGTGCCAAAGAAGTGGAGAACAACAACAGTAATCCCCTTGCACAAAACGGGTCCATTATCTGATCCTGGGAACTCTAGACCCATTAGCCTGACCAGCCTTCTCTGCAAGGCCATGGAAAAAATTATCATGGACCTTATCAACCAGGAAACGGGCAACCTTCAAACTCTTGACCTGACCCAGTTTGGTTTTGTCAAGGGTAGAGCTAGCTTATTAAACCTGGTGAACTTCTTTGGGAAAGTCACCAAAGCCCTGGATGAGGATAAAGCAGTACACACCACCTATCTTGATTTAACCAAGGTGTTTGACCCAATTCCCCACTTAGAGATCATTGTAAAACTCTCTCAGCTGGGTATCAGGGTCCAAATGGAGAGATGATAAGGGTCTGAATGTCGTGATGAGAAGAATCCGAATGGAGAGATGATAAGTCAGCAAGCAAAGGAGAGTAGTTTTGTTGACACTGAATTCATCCTCAAGTCTTGATGAGTACCTTCATGAGGTGGACCCTGTTTTTCACAAAATCTCACCAAGATGACACTGATATATAGACTGTATTTATGTAACATATATCATGGGCAGAAGTACATCAAAAATTAAAAATGATAGCTGGGTGCACAAGACCCAGGATAAAAAAGTGCCCAATCCTGGTAGGCACACTGGTGCCAGAACTGGAAAAAATGACAGTGTAAAATCCTCAAAATATAGACACATTCTTACAATGGGGCCAGGCCAGGCCCAGGGGGAGAATGCCCCCCCCCCCCAAGGTAGAAGGAAGTAGCAGTCCACAAAAATCACAAAAACTGATAGGCCAAAGAAGAGACATAAAGATGACAGAGTGGACTATTGAGGATAAGAAAGAAATTATGCATTGATGCTATTATGCAAAAAGCCCAGAATTTCCTGACATAAGATATACAAAAAGATTAAGAAAGAAATTAGAGGAAAGAAAATACTTCCACAAGAAAAACTGTCAGAAGCCTTAAATAAAAAAAAATATATGTGTTCATTAATACAACAGATTTGTGAAAAACAGTATATAGACCAACAAATGTTGATCTGATTGGAAATAGAAGCATCTGAGGAAGTGCAAAAATATAAACAACAAAACCAAGAGATTTTTGAAAAGTATAAAAAAGGAATATTGGATGGGAAAAAGAGATATTTGATGTGGTACAATATTTATGCAAAGGTGAAAGCCAAATTAATCAATATGAAGAAGGCAGCCCATGTGAAGGCTGCCAGCTTAGCCAGATAGAATTGTGCAGATAATTTTGTCATTTGTAAATATAAATATTGAAACACAGGCTTGTTTTCTTAAATGAAAGAATACGCTGTGAAATGTTGAACTTAAAACAATGTAGCAACATTGCCCTCTGCTGTAAAGAAAGCTAAGTCAAGCATTTCTTGTCTGTCCTTTGAAATTAAAATTATTTCATGTCTGTCCCTTTGAAGTTAGAATTTGGAGTAGATAATTCTGGAGTGAAGCATCCTGCCCATTGTTTTAA
This sequence comes from Protopterus annectens, assembly GCF_019279795.1. Classification (NCBI taxonomy): domain Eukaryota; kingdom Metazoa; phylum Chordata; order Ceratodontiformes; family Protopteridae; genus Protopterus; species Protopterus annectens. The sequence goes on along the minus strand of NC_056744.1, from coordinate 366,854,568 downwards.
CTTAAAGAATAATTACTAGAGTTTACATGTGGAATGTCTTTTATTGATGTAGCTTCCTGCAGGTGCAAGATAACAATTATGTAGTATCTGTTTGCCTGGGAACACCAGGAAAGTGTAAAAAAATGATGTAATGGGAATCAGGGCTGAATATAGCAATTTAAACAGAGAGAATCAGAAGGCATTAAGCATTTTTGTCTTGACTATCTAACTCACAGCACTGTCCTGCTCATATGTAAGTTATCTTAGACTTGTGTTTTCTTTTAAAAATAGCTATGAACTAGAAAGATTAGACTAAGTGTTTTTCTGTGATGTCAGAAGTGTACTACTGAATTATTTTAAGTATTTCTGTGTGATCTCTGAACTCTTGACTAGCACTGTGTAGTAGCATGTATTGTCTTGTGGTTTTAATTATTTATTATTAAATATTTTAAAACCTTTTAACTGTGGCTGCTTTGTGAGAGATAATTTAAGCACTACGAGTTCATTGCATGTATATCAGGATCCTGTACCAAGTCAATCTAATAAGCCTTGACTGTTTAGTTATACTACCAATTGGATAATAATATTGCACATTAATAATTGGACACCTTTTTAAGGGCCTTTGAGTAGCTGATAATTATTAGTGGGTGGTGGCAAGTGGTACAACTGTATAGTCTGGGTAAAAGGGGTACAGCTGGAAAACCTGTGCCAGCCTTCCCCAGAAGTGTTAGTGTGGTTGTATAAAGTCTTATCTCAAAGTTTGTGTGTGGCAGCTACTTGGGCAGGGACACAAAGCACTGGTTGGACAGAGAGGATGCTGGAGATTTTAGTTTGCCCACTAGGCTGAGATCTGGACCCTATATCTGTGCCAGTGGGGAGTCTTATTGGGGACCTGGAGAGCAAGGGAGCGACCAGCCCCGGACTGACTGTGATCTCTGTGTGCTCTTAAGGGAAATTGCACTTTACTGTGTGTATTTGTTATCCTTTCCTCATATTTGGGACACCCTCTCTGGTGTTAGTGGTGAAGATTGAGGCTCCTCGATTGCTGGGCCAGGGTACAGGTGTCACATTTGTGGTGGCAGTGGTTGGGATATCCTCACATTTGTGTTTGGCAGCAGTGGGATATCAACATCACATATTAATTGGTTGGCAAATACTAATTGGCTTGTAGTGGTGTGGATAGAGTGAATCCTGCAGCTTGTGTACAGTGAGCTTTGAAGGTGTTTTTGTACTCTAAAACAGCCACTCAGTGAATACTCAGAGTTCAGATCACAATTGTTTTATTTCTTTTGTTAGCTTAGTTAGTCAGGGTGAGCAGGAAGCATGTCAGCAGAGGTGTATGGAAAGCTGATAAGGAGCCAGCTGGTGGAGATGTGCCAGGCTAAGGGACTGGTGCATGGAATCCTGACTAAGGCAGGCCTGATTGCAGCCTTGGTTACAGCTGCATCAGAAAACAGCAACCAGGAGGACAATTAGACTGGCAGTGAAGATATAATAACCTCAGAGAATGGACAGCTCAACCTTTCTGCAGTGGACTTAAAAATCCAGCTGGAGCTAAAGAGACTTGAGTTGGAGGCAAGGCATGTGGAATTAGAAGCAGCTGAGAGACTGAGGCATCTAGAGAGTAAGGAGTATGAGAAACTGCTATGCCTAAAAGCTGAGGAGAAAGAGAGGCAGAGGCAGCATGAGAAGGAGATGCTGACTTTTTGCCAGAGTCATGGAGGTAATGGGGAAGGTAGTAACTGGAGCACAGAAGCACAAAAGGTCAATAAATTTCTTCCACAGTTTAAAGAGGGGGATCATTTTGATAGTTTCATTCATATGTTTGAGAGGGTATGTAAACAGTATGAAGTTGACCAGGGGCTCTGGGTACGGTTCCTGACCCCCTTACTCTATGGCAAAGCTGTAACTGTATTATCTAAAATGACTGAGGTTGCATGTTTTGATTATACTGCTGTAAAAAATTGTCTGTTAGAATTGTTTAAGCTAACACCTGAAATGTATAGGAAAATATTTTGTGAGCATAGACGCAAGGCAGATGAAAGTGTGTGTGAATATGCTGCTGAACTGAGCATAGTGGGTGAGTGGATGTCAAGTCACCACTTTTGAAGGGCTGGCAGACATTTTGGTGAGGGAACAAGCCCTTAGCACTTTGCCTGAGGACATGAGGAGCTGGTTGGCTGATAAACAATGTGCTACTTCAGATGAGTTAGGGAAGAAGGGAGACCTATACTTGGCAAGCAGGGCAGCCCTGTACAGGAAGAGGACCCCCAGTACTGCTCATGGGTCAAAAGGAACCCATGTTGGGCAGCACAGACTGCTACAACAGAATCTGCCAGGTACATGTCCAGGAGCTAGGGTTGAATGTTTTGAATGCAACCATTGGGGCCATGTGGCATACAGGTGTCCACAGAGGCAAGGTGAGGAAACAAAAGTGAGGGAGCCTGTAAGTGGGAAAGACTAAATGCCAATAGTAGGTTGTCTTGAGATAACAGGGGTACTGATCTACCATCCTGCAGATGTACTGATAGGGAAGGATTTGGATGAGGCAATACCATGTGCTTATGCAGCTGCATGCAGTCAGGCTAGGAGACAAGCATGTGGGTCTGGTAGCCTGGGGGAGACCCAGACAGACTGCTTACTTGCAGTCAGGATTGGTGAGGTGGTTACTTCAGGGAGGGAGCTACTCTGTAGCAGTGAAACTGAAGGTGAGCCACAGCTGCTTGTGAGTAGTAGTACCCAGGCTGACAGTGAGGCACCACTGTCAGAGGATGCCAGACGTCCTGTGGAAGGGGAGCTGGGAAGGGTTGCCAGGAGATAGTTGAGACAGGCTGAGCTCTCAGACCCTACATTGCAAGGCCTGAGGCAGGTAGCTTGGGATGCACCTGATTCTCAAGGAAAGGGGGAATCTGTATACTGGGACAAAGGGTTACTATACAGAGAGTAGACTCTGAAATTTCCAAAGATGTAACAGGGTACTGCAGGACCTGTGAGCAGTGCCAAAAGGTGGGCAAGGCAGGAGACAATGTGAAAGCTCCTTTGATGCCTTTGCCTGTGATTGAGGAGCCATTTCAGAGGGTAGCTATTGATATTGTGGGTCCTCTGCATACCCCAAGTTCCACAGGGAAAAAGTATATCCTAGTGGTAGTGGATTATGCTACACGATACCCTGAGGCAGTGTCTTTGTCCTCCATTGAGGCAGAGAACGTGGCAAATGCTTTGTTAGAGATTTTCAGCAGGGTAGGTTTCCCAAAATAAATACTTATTCACAAAGGTGCCAATTTCATGTCAGACCTGCTAGCTTGTCTGTGGAAGTCCTGTGGGGAGAAACATATGAAGGCCACCCCTACCACCCCCAGACTAATGGTCTTGTTGAGAGGTTAAACTTTACAATCAAGTCCATGCTACAGGCATTTGCAGATCAGTTTAAGAGGGACTGGGACAAATATTTGCCCCATCTGTTGTTTGCTTACAGAGAACCTCCCCAGGAATCTACAGGTTGTTCACCCTTTGAGTTGCTGTATGGGCATAAGGTGAGGGGACCTCTAGATTTAATTCAAGATGAGTGGGAAGGTGAGTGTGAGTCTCACAAGGAGTCTGTTGTGGCATATGTCCTAAACCTTAGGACAAGGCTCAGGGATCTCATGGGCTTGGCCCAGGACAACCTGGCAGAAGCCCAACAACAGAAAAAGGTGTGGTATGAAAGGATTGCTCGAGCTAGAGAGTATGCTGTGGGGCAACAGGTAATGGTTCTCATTCCTGTCAGACACAACAAGCTGCAAGTAGCTTGGGAGGGACCCTACAAGGTGGTAAGAAAGGTAAGTGATGTTTACTACATGGTGGAACTGCTAGGCAGATGGCAGGGGCACAAATTGTACCATGTTAACATGATAAAACCTTACCATGATAGGGAGGCCCTTGTGCTGAGCATTTGCCATGGATTGCAGGAGGAGTCTGAGGGAGATCTGGGGACTGATCTCCTCAATGAGGCTCGGGCTGACACCTCAGTGGAAGGGGTAGCAATATCCCAGCAGCTATCTCCTACCCAGGTTTGAGTAATCTGGGCAGTGTTGCAGGAATTTGGGGAGATGTTCACTGGGAAACCAGGGTGCACCCACCTGGTGCAGCACCAGGTGGATACAGGACCCCAAAGGTCTACTTCACAGGCCCCTTATTGAGTGCCTGAGAGAGTCAAACAGACTCTGAAGGAGGAGGTACAGGAGATTTTGGAACTAAGGGTGATTATGAGTCCAACAGCCCCTGGACCTCCCCAGTGGTGCTGGTGCCAAAGAAGGATGGCAGCACCAGGTTCTGTGTAGACTACAGGAAATTAAATAGTCACACAGAGTTGGATGCTTACCCCATGCCTAGGACAGATGAGGCCCTAGAGCAGCTGGGTGGGGCTTTGTATCTTACAACCATTGATCTTACCAAGGGTTACTGGCAGGTGCCCTTGACTCCCAGTGCTAGAGAGAAGTCAGCCTTTGTGACTCCTTTTGGATTACATGAGTTCACGAAGATGTCATTTGGGACGAAGAATGCCCAAGTGACTTTCCAGAGGCTGGTAGATCATATCCTAGCAGGAGCAGGAGGGTTTGCCCTTGCTTACCTAAATGATATTGCCATCTAAAGCCATTCCTGGCCAGAGCACCTTCACTATGTCAGGGAGGTGCTGGGCAGACTACAGAGGGCAGGGTTGACCATTAAGCCAAGCAAATGTCAGGTGGGTATGGCAGAGGTCTCTACCTAGGACATAGAGTGGGGAGTGGTAAGATAAAGCCAGAACCTGCCAAAGTAGAAGCCATTCAGGCATGACCTGCACCTGTTACCAAAGAGCAGGTGAGGGCATTCTTAGGGACAGCAGGGTACTACAGAAAGTTCTTCCCCAGTTATAGTACCATAGCTGCTCCCCTTACAGACCTGACAAGAATCAACAGGCCAGATAAGTTAGTGTGGATCCCAGCATGTGATCAGGTATTCCAGGAGCTTAAGGAAGCTTTGGGAGGACCCCCTGTGCTAGCCAGAACAGATTACAGTATAGCATTTGTTGTGCAGGTGGATGTTTCAAACCATGAGGTGGGGGCTGTACTTAGCTAGATTTCTTCAGAAGGAGAAGCACACCCAGTGGTTTATCTCAGCCATAGGCTCCAACCCAGGGAGGAATGCTATGGGGCTACAGAAAAGGAATGTCTAGCCATAGTGTGGGCACTGCAGAAACTTCATCCATATCTGTATGGAAGAAAATTCACTGTAGTGACAGATCACAATCCCCTAACATGTTTAAACAAAGTCAGCCAGCAAAATGCCAAGTTGCTAAGATGGAGCGATGGAGCCTAGGGTTGCAAGCATATGATATGTCAGTGCAGCACTGCAGTGGGATTAGCAATGGCAATGCAGATGGGCTCTCAAGACAGGGAATGGGGTAAGGTATACTCAGATAGACCTAACTCTCTCAAGCAATGTTTCTCAAGGGTCACTTGAAAAACTAGCTTGAGTTCTCCAGGGAGGGAGATGTGTGAAGGTAGGTGAAGGCTGCCAGTCTAGTCAGATAGAATTTTGTAGATAATTATGTCATTTGTAAATATTAATATAAGCCACAGGCTTGTTTTGTTAAATGGGAAAAATGTTGTTAGATGTGGAACTGCAAAAATGTAACAACAGTGCACTCTGCTGTAACAAAGTTGACAAGTCAATTCTTTGATGTCAAAACTCAGAGCTGATATGTCTGGATGAAAGAATTATGTCTATTGTTTTGAGGCCAGAGTTAATGGCTAGAATTTGTATGTATAATTTAATTTATTGCTCTGGTTCCTGACCACCTGCAAGATCAAAGGGGCTATTAACTTCTGAGAGTCTGTTAGCCTGGGAACCAGAAAGAAATGATGTAATCTAAAATGAATTTACTGTGTTAACAATTTAAAGACAGAAAGAATGAGAGTATCAGAGCATTTGTCTTGAGAACATCTATCATCACCAGCACTGCCTGTGTCTATATGTAAGTAGGAGCTTAGACTTTAGTGTTTCTCCTAGAAATAGCTAGGAATTAGGAGGATTAGACTAAGTGTTTTTCTGTGTTGATGCCAGAACTTTCTACTGTATTATTTTAAGTATTTCTCTGTGATCTCTGAACTCTTGACCGGCACTGTGTAGTAAGAAATATTGTCTTGTATTTTTATAATTTATTATTAAATATTTTAAACTTTTCAACTGTGGCTGTTTTTTGTAGAGATAATTTAAGCTCTAGAGTACATTGCATATATAGAGTGATACTGTACCAAGTCACTCCAAATAAGCTTTACTGTTCAGTCACACTTACCTTTTGGATAATAATATTTCACAGTAATAATTGGACACCCTTTAATAAGGGCCTTTGAGTAGCTGATAAATATTATTGGGTGGTGGCAAGTGGTACTACCGTATAGTCTGGTTAAAAAGAGCACAGCTAGAGAACCTGTGCCAGCCTTCCACAGGAGTGTCTTGGTGGTTGCATGTAACTCATCTCAAATTGTGTGTGTGTCAGCTACTTGGGCAGGGACATGAAGCACTGGTTGGACAGAGAGGGTGCTGGAGGTTTTAGCTTGCCCACTAGGCTAAGATCTAGACCCTATAGCTGTGCCAGTGGGGAGTCTTATTGGAGACCTGGAGAGAAAGAGCAAAATCAGCCCAAGACTGACTGTGATCTATGTGTGCTCTTAAGGGAAATTGCACTTTACTGTGTGTGTATTTATTATCCTTCCCCTATATGGACACCCCTCACTGGTTTTAGTGGTGAGGCTTGAGTCTCCTTGATTGCTGGGCCAGTGCATGGGTGCCACACTTCTCTTCTTTCTCTTCTCTTCTCTTAATATTTAGAAATAAATGTAATTCTATGTCCTTCTGCTTCCATACTGTTCATTCCTGTATGCTGTCCTTTTGTGTGGGCCACTACTTTCTCTTCCCCCTTTTCTTCTTTTCTGTACATCCATTTCCTTCCCATTTGTGTATCAAACAGTTGTCTACCATATGTGAAGAACATAACAGTGCAGCTACTAATACAGTGTAGCTGTTTATTTTTTCACATCATTTGATGCTGTCCTGTTAAGGGGTGCAGTAACATCCATAGCCTAGCTACTCTAAGGACTGCTTTATGTTGAAATATATTGGTGTGAGTTCTCATTTTCTGTTCTTGTGAGATCACACAAAGTAGCCCGTGATGACCTAGGCAGTCACCTAAGGCCCGCTGGCTGGGAGAGGCTCTCTGCTAGCTGGGTAGGGATCCCCTGCCTGTGAAGCTGCCACATTTACTTTACAATAAAAAAAAAATGACATATATTACTTAAAGGCTTTCTTCTTCAAGAATGCCCTCTGCATCTGTGTGCCCCTGCAGGCATTGAGTTCACACCTGTTGCTTGCTTCTTTTCTTTTCCACATTCCATGCACAGAATTCAGATAACAGATGGTTGCTTGCTTGCTTCTTTGCTATACAAGATGTTCTTACTGCTGCCTAGACAACCTGAAAACTCACTTGTATCTGTGAAATTAAGCACAGATGACATTCAGTCTATCTGTAAGGTAGGTGTGCATGTGTGTAATGGCAGGTTAGTTAATTTGCTCAGACTCAAACCCTGTACCTTGGTTACAGTAAACAAGAGCAGGAATCCTCTACAGCAACTAGTAAACTACCCAAAAAGAGTTTCAGTGCATGTTCAAGGAATTCTGAGCTTCAGTGCATTTTTAAGGAATTGTGAGCTTTAAGGGAAGAGAAGTTTACTGCTGCTCATGCTAAGTCTGTTTACAGTGTGCAACTGTTTTGTTTAGCAAATGGTATCACTATTGTGGTATGAAATGTTAAAGCAATGTTGTTAGCACAACAGATAGCATACTTACACTTGACACATAAGGCTGAGGGTTCTCCTCCTAAAGCATGTAGATGGATTGCTGATACTGTGTTGTATGTTAAGGTGGTTGCTGCAGTCCTGAGTGTGTCCTCCTTTGGATGAGAAGCCTAGTGTAGAACAGAGTGTGTGTATGTACTTTTAAGAAGCATTTCCAGATGTAGCACATGCATATAAATACTGTGCATGTGCAGGCAGCAGTGCCACTTTGAGAGAACAGCCAGAATGTTAACATTCATGAGTGTGGTAGTCAGTCTGTTTATAAGTTTATTTAAGTTTAAGTTACAAAGCCTCATTTATGATGTGTTTGTGTGTAATAAAGCTGCTTGAACAGAACCCATGAATGTTCATCTGTTTTATCCTGACCAGATGAGCGACATGGTGTCAGAACTGGGATTAGAAGAGCTACTTCTACGAGCCATAAGGTGCAGAACTGAAGGTGAAGACAGATTAAGCAGGTTGAGTGAGATGGTGCACAGAGAAATGAAAAAGGGCCAGAAACAAGCTAAAGGTAAAGAAAACTGCACAAATGGCTTATTTGGCAAAGAAAATGAAACAAAGCATTTATAAGACACAAAACATATTATTAAGCAAATGAAAAAAGGCACAAAACCACATTATTAATTAAATGAAATGTTTGAAACCATGATATTTGATAACACTAGCAGAGATATTTATAAGGGGCTCAGAATTACCTCTGGTTTGTATAACAATCATGTTTAAAGTAAAACGGCACAAGAAAACTATAATGAGCATTATAAGAGAGTAAAAGGGCATAAAGAGTACAATAAAGGGGCAAAATTAAGCTTAAAGGGCAAGACAACTGCATGTTTTTTAGTAAAAGACCATATTTGGGCACAAACTACTATTTTACATTGACTGAAGCCATTCAAAGTATAACTAGAGTTGTTTAAATATCTCAGAGTGTGCAAAGTGTTTGCAGAGTGTGTGCTTTATTACAGTGTGATTATTTCAAAGACTTTGATTTGTGCAAAGTACAATTATATTGCAAAGTGCATTCAAAATACAGCCATTTTGAAAAGGTTCTTGTGCTGTGTGCATTTATTCACAGAGTGCTGCAATTTCAGAGTGTTTTTTACATTGTGCAGAGTTATTTCGCAAATACAGCCATTTTGAAAGATTCTTACGCTGTGTACCGTTTATTTGCAAAGTGCATTAATTTCGAAGTGTTTCTTACTCTGAGCTTTTTCCACTGTCTACAGTTTATTCACAAAGTACAGTCATTTCAAAGTATTTCTTACAATGATAAGGAGTGATTTCATAAAGTACAGTGATTTCAGACTGTTCTTGTGCTACGGAGACTTATTTGGCAAAGTGCAGTTATTTCAAAGTGTCTGTTGTGCTATTGGGCATAATTGCAAGTACTGGCATAAAGTTCTGGCATATATATTGTGCATTATTTCAAGCACCTTCACTACTGTGTGTTGATATGACAGAGGTATTTCGCAGACTGAGTCCACTTGTGTTTGATCATAATATAGCAGAGAATTGGAGAGTATTTGAGCAGGAATACAATATTTTCATACAAGCAGCTTTTTCTGACAAAGATGCATGTACAAGGGTATTCATTTTGCTTAGCTTAGTTGGGTCAGAAGCAATAGAAAGAGAACATTCATTTGTGTATGCACCAGAAATATATCCAAGAAAGGGGGCAAACTGTCATATTGTGGTACTGGCTGAGTCAAGGGAGGACACTGAGTGCTTAAAACTTAAATTTAAAGAAATGTGCAACTCCCAGACAAATGTTATATTAGAGAGGCACTTGTTTTATACAAGATACCAAATGCCAGATGAAACTTTTGCAGCATATATCACTGACTTGAGAAATAAAGCTAAAACATGCAGAATTGGTGACTTGAAAGATGAGTTAATAAAGGACAGGCATGTGTGTGGTGTTAATAGTGCTGTAGCGAGAAAGATTTTGCTTTGTGACAGTGATATAACATTAAGCAAAGCCATAGAGATTTGTCAGTCCATGAGCTCACAGAAAGGCACACAAGTATGCTTGCAAGTGATAAGAGCATGGTTTCAGCAGCCTCTAGAACAAACGCAGACAGCATGTAACACATGGCATGCAGAAGCATGCCTGAGCACATGGCAGCTGCAACCCCTGTGGGTGTGGCAGGGAAAACCCGGTGCTTTCTAGCAAGTTCTTAGATTAGCTCAGTAAAAAGGGCATGCTCAGTGCAGTATAAGGGTGAGTCAGCAAAACCCAAGTCTTATTGTTAACTGTCATAACTGTGCCAACCATGAGACTAAAAGAGAGACGTGCTTAGCATTGGTCAGCAATGCAACAAGTGTAAAATAGAACCATTTTCAAAAGTTTTGTAAATCAAGTAAGCATCATTCAGTTATTGTGAAAGGTCACTCAGAAAAGCATGTTGATCATATAGAAAGCTGCAACCCTACTTTCTATGTAGTTGGTGTATCAGTGGTCAGTGAAAAGGTTAATGTATTAGATTTGTTGGCAAAGAACTAAGTATTTTTTGCTGTCCTGATCAATGGTAAACCCACAGAGCTCAAAGTGGACACTGGTTCAAAGTGTCATGTAATGTCAGCAGAAACACTTGCTAGAGTGAGAGCTGGTGAGCAACTTAATTTGGTTAATTGTGTGAAGCTTGTTGCTTATGGAGATAAAGAGATTCAAATCAAAGGCTCAGTAGTGCTTTCATGCTTTTCAGGTGGGAGCAGTTGCAGCTTGCAATTTTATGTAGACCTATCAGTCATTATTAGATTTCAGAGACAGTTTAATAATTAAACTGCTTTCTTTTACCAATGAAGTACATCATGTAAGCACATGTCCCAGTTCCAGCTTTACTGATGCTATTTTCTAAGAGTATGCTGATGTGTTTGACGACAAGCTAGGCAAACTTACAGATGTGTACTCCATGAAGTTAGGCCCAGAGGTCAGTCCAGTGGTCAGAGCAGCAAAGAGAGTCCCAATAGCTATGCAGGACAAAGTTAAGGTCTAGTTAGGCAAAATGGTACAGCAAGAGGTGATTTGTCCAGTCACAGAATCAACTGAGTGGGTATCGTCCATGGTAGCTTCTCATAAGAAAAATTCAGATGAAATCAGAATATGCATTGACCCAAGAGATTTAAACAAGGCATTAAAAAAAACATATCATTCTATGCAAACAGTCGAGAAGACTGCAAACCTCATTCTTAATGACACTGTTTTTTTCTGTCTTAGATACAAAGTGTTCATTTTGGCAAGTAATGCTTGATCTCATATCTTCACTACTGACTACATTCAGTACCCCATTTGGTAGATGCAGATTCCTCAGGATGTCCTTTGGAATAAATTCTGCAAGTGAAGTCTTTCAGCGTGCAATGGAGCAATTTTGTTCAGGCTACCAGTGTGCAAAAATAGTTGATTATTTACTGGTTGGAGGTAATGATAAAGCAGAGCATGACAGAGATCTCAGGAAAGTTCTGGACAGAGCGCATGAAGTGCAAATTCAGACTACCTGAAGTTACTTATGTAGGTTATTTATTTACCGGTACAGGTTTACGACCAGATCCTTCTAAGCAAGCAGCCATTCTTTAAATGCCAGGTCTAGACAATGTTCAAGCCCTACAACATTTTCTTGGTATGGTTAACTATTTGGGCAAGTTTATCCCTGACTTTAGTGAGTTATCAGCACCTTTGGGAGAGATGACATGGAGAAATGTTGCCTGATCATGGTTAGAACAACACCAGAGAGCATTCTGATAACCTCAAACAGCAAATAGGCTAACCCGCCTACATTAAGATACTATGATGTCCACAAACCAGTAGTTCTTTCCTGTGATGCTTCAAAGTTCGATCTTGGTGCAATTATTCTTCAAGAGGGCAGATCTGTTGCCTATGCAACTGGAACTCTTACCCAAATTGAGATGCAGTATGCTCAAACTGAAAAAGAACTTTTGGCAATTGTGTTCGCATGCTCAAAGTTTCATGATTACATTTTTGGCCAAGCAATCCCGATAGAAACTGACCATCAACCTCTAGTAACTATTTTAAAGAAGCCAATACATTCCACCCTAGCAAAGCTACAAAGAAGGATACGCAAATTAGAAAAGTATGATTTCAAAATGGTCTATACAAAAGGTAAACTTCTTTATCTGGCTGATAGCTTATCCAGATCGCCCAGTCCGCAACAGCTTGATGCAGAGAGTATCGATCTGATGTCATGGAAGTGCGTCATTTTTCTGCCTCAGGACTTGATGAGCTGAGAGATCATACAAAGACTGATCCAATTTTGCAAAAGCTCAACCACTACATCAATGTAGGATGCCCATCAAAGCAATCCAGTGTACCGCCAGAAGTGCAACCTTACCTTCTATACAGAGATGAGATGCTGATGGGAGATGGTATCATTTTCAAAGGTCCAAAAGTTATTGTTCCAACTTCCTTAGAATGTGAATACATTCAGATTTTACATCGTGGCCACCCAGGTTCCAGTTCTACCAAAAGAAGGGTGAGAGGACTAGTATTTGACCTTCTCTAGCAAAATACATTGATAAAGTGCTTTCTTCCTGTTCAGTGTGCATCAGAACAGTACTTAGCTGCATTTGCAAAAAGAGCCACTTCAGTTAAGTCAAGTTCCTGAACTACCTTGGTCAATAGTAGCCACTGACATATTTGAGTGGAACAGTTAGCATTACTTAGTGTTAGTAGACTCTTATTCAAACTGGTTTGAGATTGATTTGCTACCTAACCTAATGTCCAGTGCTGTTATTACTAAGATGAAACATCATTTCTCAGTTCATGGTAGTCCACACAAAGTTATTTCTTACAACTCAGTTTACCAGTTAACTATTTCAGAGATTTGCTAAAGAGTTGGACTTTATCCATGTTACTAGCAGTCCTGAATATCCTCAAACAGCCTTGCTGAATGTGCAGTACAGAGTGAAAAGCAATTACTGGACAGGTCTAAGCATGACAATACCGATATCTTCTTGAATATACTTAATCTTAGAAATATACCTTGTGACAATCTACTTGACTTGCCTGATCAGAGACGTCTATCTAGGCAAACCAGAACAACCATGCCTATTAGTTCTAGTTTGTTGGTGCCTAGTGCTAAAAACAACAGAGCAATCAAAGACCAACCTTTTAAGAAGCGTTTTTCTCAGAAGTACAGCTATGATAAAATGAGCAGATTTCTTCATCCGTTAAAAGGAGAGACAGTGAGGATGCAAATGGCAAAAGGCTTTGATCAAATTGGTCAAGTGAGAGGTATATGTACCAAGCTGAGATCCTACTTAGTGTAATCTGAGTATAGAGTACAGGAGAAACTGCAGACATCTTCATCTCATCTTCTATATGAGAGACGATATCGCAGCATTTGTACCTGTGATGCAACCTCTAGATCTCAGAGCAACCCAGATAATGCTCATACTGAAGAACATGTCGCAGTATCCATTCCCATTCCTGATAATGTCCCAGATGTCCCTAGAGTTGAACATTCCTTGAAGACAGCCCCCGTCGCTAGATCTAATTCTGACTTTTATGTTACACGATCAGGTTATATTTCCAGACCTAGTGTAAAATACACAACAACTTGGACATAATTGTTTTATATGTGTCTAATTTTGAATGATTGAATGTCAGATAATTAGTTCTGTATAACTGCATGTCAAAAAATAATTTCTGTAAATTGCATGTTATTGAATACTGTCATTTTCTACATGGACTATTTCTCAGAGGGAGGATGTAGATCAGAGCGTGTGTATGTACCTTTAAGAAGCATTTCCAGATGTAGCACATGCATGTAAATACTGAGCATGTGCAAGCAGCAGTGCCATTTTGAGAGAACAGCCAGAGTGTTAACATGTATGAGTGTGGTAGTCAGTCCATTTATAAGTTTATTTAAGTTACAAAGCCTCATGTTTGATGTGTTTGTATGCAATAAAGCTGCTTGAACAGAACCTACAAATGTTCATCTGTTTTATCCTGCCCAGACAAGCGACACCTAGTAACATGTTGTCAGTTTGCCATTCATTCACTGTTACAATATTACTAGGTTACCATTTTTTTTAATGCAACATAGGCAATGTATTCTTCAAGGGCAGCAGGCACTGAATTTGTAGATGAAACACTGAAATGTGAAGTTGTTTGCTAGCAGCACCCTCCTTGTTAATTACATATCTCTTTAATGTGGAATTATTCAGATGACTTTTACTTCTGCAGAGATTGTGTATATTGACTGATATTGGTAGACTGTAATGACAGATGTTTGAGTGGCCTTTTATGGTTAAAATTTTTGAAATGGGCAGTTTTGTCATTATTGGATCATATGTTTTGTTTCATTGCTAACCGGAAAAATATTCAAAACTACAAATTTAAAACACATTCGTACAAGTGGTGCTGTATTATGCAAGGAATATAATTTAATACAGTCAGGAAGGTGAATCAAGGAATGCAGGCATGGTCCTGGAATTGTGTGCAAGGTGCCTATGGTTTGAAAGCAACCCAAAGGAAAACTTTATCTGCCAGATTTATTTGAATGTGAGTTTCAATGCTGTTTCAATGAATGTGAGTTTCAAGGGCAGAGAGGTTTACTGTTCATGTTAAGTCTGTTTTCATTGTGATACTGAAGTGTTTATTTGGCAAATGGCTGTCAGTATTTGTACTATAAAATCTGAAATAAAAGTTTTAAATTAAATCCAAATATCTGTAATCATTGTAGAAGTGAAGAAGAAAATATCATGAACAGAGAGAGAGAGGTTTGAACAATGATTATGATAAATGGGGAGAAATAGCCAAGTCATGGGACACTAGAGTGGACTGTCTGTTGGGGGGGGTGATGCTGTGAGGGGGGAGTATGTTGTACGTGGGTAGCCCTGATCCATTAACCTGCCTAAGGCCCCACTTGACCATGATCCAGCTCTGCTGGAAGACAAAGTGTTATAAAAGAAAAAGAAGAGGTAAAAAAAGGAGGATAAAAAGAAAGGTAAATGAAGAAAACTGAATATGTTAACTGCAAACATACTTTGTATATTAACAGTTAATATTAGTAGCTTTAAAGTGTTGTCAGGAAGTATGTTTGTTACTGAATGGTTAAAAAATAGAATCAGAAATAAATTATTTGTAAGTGCCTGCACCAGTTGTATAGACAGATAAACATAAATAAACTAGAAAGGAAGTTTAGAACCTCAGGATATTTATTAAATACTTTCACAATAAAGAAAATAAATGGTTATTTTCTTTATTGTAGACTTATGGAATAAAATTCTTGTAGTTCTAAACTCTCTTCCTGTGTTTATTTGTTTTGGAATTCTGAGTCCAACTTCAGATTTTACTACTTGAACTATGTTTTGTTGGACCATTCACAGGTTCATAGTTTCAGCAATTTGTAGGTAGTTACTATGTAATGCTGAAGACCACTGAAGCACCTTCTCCAAATTCTCAACTGTCCCAGAGCACTGTGTGGTTAAGTGACTTGCTTCGTCACAAAATAGGCA